>NC_040895.2:13678443-13955943 GCF_900634795.4 Betta splendens
CAAGAAAGAAGCCCGACTCAGCCTCCAGATAATTTCACCTGGATGACTGCGGCTCCTCAGACATCGTATTACTATAAAAGGTACATTGGCAGGATTCTAGTCTCCGGAGGAATCTAATGAGGCAGAGTGCCGAACAATAACGGTCTTAGTAGTTAAAAGTATTCATTTGCATTTCCTGCCAATTCGTCTGTTCTTACATAGTGAGTATGCAGGCGCACACACACACACACACACACACACACACACACACACACACACACACGCACACACACGTCTATACAATATGACGTATTTATGCACCTCATGGAGCATATGGTAGCTATATATAAATACCCTTTGGATAAGCTGAAGGACGTTTACAGTATGTTCGAGACAAAACAAAAGTCGAAAGATATTTGCAGATTTTATACATACAGAATTTTGATTAATTGGACCCATTTTTAGATTTTCAAATGTATATTTTTCATCTACTCCGTGTTCTCAGACACTGCTTCATGAGACTATAAAACCAATAGTCGTATTTGATGCAGACCTTTAGATGCGTTACACAATATGAATATGTTCACTCCATGGAAAGAACTTTTTACATCATGATCTTTGAAGAAATGCAAAAAAAAAATGGAATCATCTTAAGATGCCTGTAAAATCAATATCCCCATTTTTCCACTGAACTTCATCTCTCCTCGCCTCTCCGTGTGCCACTGTCTCCATTACTCTCGCTCCTCATTTCATTTTCTCTGGCGTCTCTGATTTTCATTAACACTCCTGCCCTGCCGGCTCCCCGCTTCCTCCCGTCCCCCCCTCCGTGCACCTCCTGCGCCGCTTCCCGCTTCCGCTTGCTGGATTCAGCCCTCCATCCCGCCTCACCTAAACAGTGTGTCAGATGTAGGCAAGAATCAGGGGGACGGGAGACATCCAATTAAAAGCACAATGCATAATTATTTCCCAGCCCCCACCCCCACCCCCACCCCGCCGCTGTCTCTCGAAGCCCTTCAGATTATGTAACAGCTCCGTGTCAACGCATCCAGCCTGTGGAGGACAAGTTGAGGGGGTCTTCGCCAACGCTCGCCGGCTCTGGACTTTCCCCGGCAGCTTGCGTACTGCCCCTCACTCCTCCTCCACCTCCCTCTCCTCCTCCTCCTTTTCTTTGCCACATCCACCCACCAGCCCACCCTCTCTCTGCCTCCCTTACGCACACATACACATATACACTCAATCACGAATGCACGGGGATTGCAGCAACAGCAGCGGCGCCGCGAGATGGAGATCTCCGCTGCGTGTGTGAGTGCTTATTCCCGGTGAGTGCGGGGACAAGAGCGATTGAGTGTCAGTGATGCTTGAATAAGGTTGTATGAGGGGAGAAGAGGGGGAGAGAGCAGAGTAAAGGGCAGGTGGAGGATATCACGGAGGACCCGTTGAGCTTCTGAGGCAATGTCTGTCTGCTTTCTTCCCTCTCCCATCCCGATAACCTGAATCTTTGCCGGATGTGCCACAACTACTCCAGCTGTCACTGCACCGGCTGCCTGTCTCCTGGTCCTGCAGCCCGTGAGAGCTGCTCCAGCGGCTGGACGATACCCCGGCAACCACTGGATACATGGATGAACGCTGGCTTTACAGGGGATCTGCGCTTTCTTATGCTTTGCACCTCTGATCTGTTTCTCAAGGTAAGAGTTCCACTTCCTTTTTCCGGAGTTGCACATATTTCACAGGTATTGCAGAAAGAGCGGGGCATTCGTGTGGCATGCCTGTCAAAATGTTAAGTGAATCAATGATTCTATTACTAATACTAATAGTTAATAAGTCCTTGCTTAGTGTTGCATGCGTGTGTAGGATCCCTGCATGCATTAGATATGGATAAATAAGGGAGGGGGCATTTCTGCATCCAAGCAGTAGAAGGTTTAATGACTAATCAGGGATATGAATGTCAGATTTTTGTCTTCGTAATGAAAATGGGAGATAAATGATCTAATTTGACTTTGATGAATACTGTATACTTATCATAATGCGTGTCTCTGCAGCCTTTGACAGACATGCAGCATTTATCTGATGAGGCAGAGGCTGATTATCAAGATTGCTGTACTTGTGAATTGTCTGGGCTGGATAGTGAGGAAAATAGATGAGAGCTAACTAATAGTATAATTGTATATTGTACTGTAATAGACTGTCAGCATGATGAGAATTTATTGGAAAACATCTATCGCGTTACGGTAAGTGGCGTAGGTTGCATGACATACTCATAGGTGATGACGGTTCCCGCGGCTGAATTAAAGCAATGGCTCCAGACTTATCATGACTAATGACATGTGTGATCTGGGATGCTCCACTGCATCAAATACAGCTGCACTTATATTTGTTTTCACCCGTTCTCTCTCTCTCTCTCTCTCTCTCTCTCTCTCTCTCTCTCTCTCTCTCTCTCTCTCTCTCTCTCTCTCTCTCTCTCTCTCTCTCTCTCTCTCTCTCTCTGTCTCAGTCCCTCTATTTTCTACACGTCATTCCTTGAATACCTAAATTTACAGGAAACAGAGGCAGGGCACAGCTTTAAGGTGCCAAACACACTGTTTCTGCGTCTTTCACTCTTCTTCATCTCACTTCTATAAAAGCAACCGAGTTAATTATCTGTTCTACACATATGTGATCACCGTCCAGCCCTTTATTAATTAATTAATAAAAAAAATAATAATTAATGCACCACAAAGGCTTTTATCAGATTCACACTTACATGATGTCATGTGATGTGATGCGTTGGAGAAATCCAAAATGCCCTTTTGCATAACGGCATTTCCAAAGTTACTACAGCCAAGGATCCATTTCATGGCCGACGCTGTCATCCAGGAAAAGCAAGGACGCGAGCATTTCGAAACCTCTCCGTACATAACACAAAGTGCTACTGAGTGATAAATCTTTCAAGCCTACATCATAAAGCAAACTTTCAGTCTGCAGCCCACAGATGCAGTTATCACGAGCCGTGTGTGTGTGTGTGTGTGTGTGTGTGTGTGTGTGTGTGTGTGTGTGTGTGTGTGTGTGTGTGTGTGTGTGTGTGTGTGTGTGTGTGTGTGTGTGTGCGTGTCTTGTCCACAGCTGTGGAGCTGGAATTGTTTTCAGATATAAATGTGTGTAAACATCTCAGATCAAATACTTTGTCGCAGGATGAACGTCATTATTTTCAACACAGGATGTTAAGGGGCAATAGAAACTATGTGCACATAACTTTAATATACAGTGCATGTAGATATTATTCTCTAGTCCAATACATAAGAACAATGCTGCACCTTGGAAACTCATCCTTTGCATTGTGCTTATGAAAGCATAATTGGTACAATGTCACACTCTTTAATTTATGCAAATAGGGTGAAACTTCCCCACACTGAAGGGATGCACTGCACATGCTGTAGTCCCTCACTGAGCCTGTGAGGGTACTTAACCGTTAATGAGTGACTGACAAGATTATCCCTCGTAAATATCGCACAAATGCAGTCTAGTGGTTATTAAACTAATACTGGACATGGATGAAAGGTGATCCAAGCAAAGCTGTCTTGTTCTCTCTGCTTGGGAAGGAGCATAAATCATGAGTCAGCAGTGTCGTAGACTGTTATGACTTGGAAAATGAATCCGGCCCCTTGTTAACATTCTTTACAAACAGCCAGCTTTCTACTATGTTTTGGCGATAATAAATCAATCACGGTACTGTAGCTAAAGGTGTTTTTCCCCTCTCATGGCTGCAGTGCTTCATTGTGAAGAACTGAAGGGCAATTGGAACAGACAACGCAGGCTGCCAGGGTACATAAGGAGATTTCAGAGGATTACTTTTGCAATTTTAGAGTCAATGCATTATTTATAATCCTTTGGATAGCTGAGGCCAAATCAGGGAAGGACCTCAGGTCATTAGCAGAGATATAGCTTGCTTTGAGATGAGGAGGAGGAGAGCTTGGAGGAGGAAGGGAAAAAGGATGATGAGACAAAGGAAATTCTCACTCACACTATCTGAATATATGTCACAAGTCTCTCGTCTCGCTCTCCGTGCATCCGACTTCTAACAATAATAAGTCACTGAAGAGGTTCTTTTTGTGTGAATTACCATTTAGCTGCTTTACATGCCTCACATGGCTGCGTAAAAAATTGTATGCGCTTAGAGGAGACTTCCTGCAGATGTGATTACCTTTTCAGGGGTGTGAGATTGGTATTTCTGAGTGTGAAATGGCATGATCCCGCGCGAATCAGCCCCGAACAAATTCTCTTTATTCGCGGAACAGCTTCTGACAAACAACTCGCGCTAGAACCAAAGTGCATACTAAGCCATGTTTCAGAACAAATACCACCAGCAATAAAACTCAGCTGCTTCAAATTCCAAAACAACTATGTGCAAATTCATGACACAGCATGTGACATTGTTGGTGTATAATAAGATTGAGCTGCATGCTTGTGTGGGGGTTTTCTTCTCTTCTGGCACTGAATGCATTGCGGTAACTGGAGTGACACTAGAAAATGTTGCCATGCACGTTTTCCAGCATTAATAGGAAGTAAGACCAAACAGTTGCCCCTGAATATATTTTATTTCCTTTTTTATCAACAGAGGGTTGTGTTACAGCGGACTGCAACGTGAAACCCACAGCAGCAGACCCAAGAAATACAGCTTCACGCTTTTTTTTTTTGGTGTGTGTGTGTATGTGTGTGTATTTGTGTGTCTGTCTTTCTGTCTGTGCACTTAAGATGCTGGCAAAGGCCTCTCTTTGAAAGGTGACAACCAGGCCCACAAACACTAATTCACACACATTTTTTGTCTCTCTCCCCACTCTCTCTCTCTCTCCTTCTTTCTCTCTCGCCCTTCCTCTCGCTCTCACACTCACACTAAGTGGGTGGACAGGCACAAAGAGATCCACAGTCCATATGCCTGCACATGAAAACCACACAGTCACATCAAGCAGGGGCACTTTGTCATCATTAAAAAGTTGGTATTCTTCTTTGACGACCGCCGTCATTACGTCACTGAGATTTTCAGAGCACTGGAGATGGAGATCAAACTGCAGAATTAACATTAATCTAATTCGCTTGTGTTTTTCCGCATACAAATATCATGAAAGCCGTGGAAGTGACATGAGGAAATGTCACGAACCCCCCCAAAACAATCACGTTGATGGATTTACAGTCTGTCTAAATGGTAAAACATGATTACTTTCAGAAAAGCTGGAACTCCATAAAGAAGCTTGCTTTTGTGTTGTTTATTTATCTTGCTGTGTCTTGTCTCATGAAAATGATTAGCCAGCGCTTTCTGATGTTTTCTTTCACCAATATCAGACATCATTTCATTTCCTTGTGCTGTTTGATATTTTTTATGCACCAGCAATGAAACGTGTTTCATCATAGACGAGAAAGAAAATGCGAGATTTCTCATTTGATCATATGGACCCGTAATTTGAAACTCTGCGAAGGGTTTGACTATAAAAAAGCAGCACTTTGTTGTACTCAAGTCATTTTTTTCCATTGTTTGATGATTACATAAAGATCACTCAAGCAATTTGTGATTTATTACATCCAGTGGTACCAGTGGTAATGATGAATTAAACATAAAAAAAAATAAAAGTTGAATGTTAATGATTTGTGCATCATTAATATGACACTATAGTTAAATTAGATACAACTTATAAACAAATCACTTCTATTCTATGAAACACATTTACAAGCTCGCAAGTTTACTGGCGATATTAAACAACTTTTGAGATGAAAAATCCAACTTTTAAACTATTTATTTTATTGTCTGCTGTATAAACCAATGCATCATATGCTATTAAACACGAGCATCACTCCTGCTCTTGATCTGCTTATGGTTGATTTGCAAATGCCTTTGTAGTCTATTTGCTTGCAGCCCTTATACATATATAACATTGTACACCCGTCTCAGCCAGCTACAGTAACTTCTATGAAGCTGATTTACTGCACAAACCGATGTCACAGAACTGTACGCACCTCAGTTTACATTCGGTGTCTAGGCTCTGACCTTGTCGTTCTGCTCAGCACAGCTGCTCAGTGATGATAATAAATTTCCCCCAAGGGGAGTTTAGACTCAGCCCTTACAGGTGGATACGAGTGGAGAAGCCCAACATCGGCCATTATGTGGAGTCTACTATGTGTGGGCCACAGCTGCTGTGTGGTCAATGCCTTTGCCAGACCACAAGGGGAATTTATTATACTGTAAACACCTTCTAGTGGGCAGCACCAGCTGCCCTGTGGCCATTCCTTAACAACCCCGGTGGAGAAAATGGGCTCAAGCAACCTAAATTCAGCAAGTCACATAATATATGTTATGACATGTTGGTGGTTAGGATATGAAGATGACATGAGAAACACTAAAGATCTGTTCTGTTGTTTTTGTCTATGACCTGCTTACAGGTGTGCCAGGCAAAAGGAGGTTTACCATGACTCCAAGAGAATGTCTTGCTCAGATTACTAAAGCCCATGTGTAATATTAGCCTCTAGGAGAGACAAGTGTCTCCAATAGTCCCATAGGATTCCCTGAAAATGGTCTCACCTAGGTGGAAATGAGGCACAAACGCAGCCCATAACTCTCTCACATAGTAAAACCTAGGACAATGCTATTTCACCCTAATAACATAGATTTGTTACAAAGATTATTAAAAGCTAAGTAATGTCTGCCACTCTAAAGAAGATGTAATTGACACCCAGGCGAGTAGGAAACAAAACAGCCATCGTTATAGCAAAAGTGTGATATAGAGTAGCTGGAGGTGCAACAACCAAGGAAAGGAGTTTGCGATTGGTGACAGCAGCAATGAAACACAATTATAACTTGTGACCTTGCTCAGGAATCACTACTATATATAACATAGTAATTGCAAGTGTCAAAGTTACCAGCAGCGGAGGTCGAAATGCATCAGATCAGTGTTTGCTAAAGCACATGTACTGTCACTGATGGAAGACGCTACAGTGCATCATCTTAGGAGCAAATTCAAAATTGAGATAAAGTGAATACATAATTTTAATACTGGCCTTTTTATCTCTGACTTTTTTCAGAAAATATGGTGAGTAAAGAAGACACCACATGCATTGTTCTCTCAAATTCCGACGACTCCGATTCCGAGACAGGTCCATCACACAGCCTTGATGCGCAGTCTGGACAAGAATCAAGCAAGCAGCAGGTGAAGAAGAGAAACAAAGCCTTACAAGTGCGTTTCAAGGATATCTGTGAAGCCCAAAATGAGCATCGGGGCAGACGCCCCAGATCCATTTCCTGTAAAGTAACACACAGAAAGTACATGACTATGCCTGCCAGACGCTCCATTCCAAATGTAACCAAGAGTACGGGAGTACAAACCTCACCAGACCTCACCAAGCGATACAAGACTTTTCCTTTCGATAGGAAAAAGGGCCACACGTTCAAACACACTGCTTTGGTGGAGGATTATAAAGGACAGAACAATGGGTTTCTGAGTGATATAAAGGCAGCAGGAGATGATGGACAGCCTGTTGGGGAGTCCTCTCAGTACAAGGGTAAGATCGTGGGACAGACCAAAGCCTTGCTTCACCACACAGATGACAGCAGTGACACAGAGGATCTGCTTTCCAGTGCCAACTGTGTGGACGGACCCTCATGTCCAGAATACTCGCATTTCCCGGACGTGTGCCATCCAGGCAGCTCTCCTTCCAAAGGTGAGCCAGACTTCCAGGGTTGTGGGACCAGGACCAAACACAAAGGAATACCCAAAGAAGACATGAATGCCAGCACTTCGTCAAAGCGTCAGCTGGCTAACACTGAGCTAAAGGGTATGGGCCCCGTTGCGTGGAACTCCTTGACACAGGTGGAGTCCTTAGGAAGCCCCTCTGTGAGCTGTAAACGGAAAAAGGGCACACAGCCGAATGAGCAGCAGTCACAGACACTTCCCCATAGCGCCAAATGTTCTGCACAGTCACAAGGGCAGTGTCGGACAAGGCACGCGTCGGCCTCCTCCAAACTCCAGCAAACAGTTGGGGGGGGTGAGGGCTTTCCTCCAGTAGACACAGGAGCCCCAGGCATGGGCAGCAGCCAGCAGATAATGCCCTTATCTGGAGACAAGGATATCAAAGCACAGCTGCAGGCCATGGAGAGCCTCATCAGCTCGAGCCAGGAGACCATCAAGGTCCTGCTCGGAGTTATTCAGGAGCTCGAGAAAGGTGAAGCGCAGAGGGAGGGGTGAGTAGCGTCGCTTGTACGGATGCTTCTAGACATGATGCACTGCACAGAACATATATGCAAATTTCACTGTATGCTATGAGAAAAAACACAATGATGGAGACCAGCTGAATTTGGTAGCTTTTCTCGATCCTTGTTTGTGTGAAGTCTTGTTTGTCATGTTTTCATTTTTATATAGAATTTGTTGCATTCCAACATGTAAGCAGCCAATTAGTATGATTTTATTCTAAACAATTGCAATGATTTACAAAACCAAGATACACTTCAAGGCTTTACTTTAAGGTAATGATAGCTATAGGCCAACATTTGCAAATAAGCACTAAACATCAAGTACAGCAGCTGCTAATGGGAACAGTAATATGATGAATAAAGCACCTAGTCAATGCTAATTTGGGTTTTTTAGTTGTTACGGTTCATCCTCAGGGGACAGAGAATGTGGATGGGCCTCCAGTAACTGGGGACACGTTTCCTTATTCTGTTTGAACCTAAGGAAAAGGATTGGCAAAATATTTAGGCCTCTGGGAACCATGGAACTCAAAATTATTAATTAAATTGGGACGCTTCACTGAATAAGGGAAAACTTTGACCTGCTGGTGGCTGGAGGGACAGTCGGAGGGTCACAAAGAATTGTATTAGCAGTATTATACTGTATGATAGTCAGTGTTCAAGGTCTAATGGGATGTTTGAAATACACAGTGCGGTACTTGTCAGTACTCTCTCTCTAATTTTAATGGCAGAGCAAGTGTGCCTCTAATAATTCTTTGTATGTCATATTTCATTAGAGAAGTACCTTCATAAGAGGAAATACATTCACAAGCTTCATAAAGCCCTCAAGTCGTGTCACTTGCAGCAGGGCAATTGTAAGAATTAATGCACTCCATTTCTAAAACCCATGGCAACACAAAGCAAATTTTATTTAAGCCTTATTCCCATCCAGTGGAGCACAAGCCACCCCGGCGTGGCTCTGTGGAACTTTGTTTTAAAGGCCCAATTAGTGCAGCCTCATAACACTTTGCCTTTCATCTCCACAAGGCTGGGGCCGCTGTAGTGCCTTCACCGGGTTGTGTGCCCTCTGCATTGTTAGAGAGGAGAAGCTACAGTACTGTACACTATAGGACATGATACATTGTCCAACACCCTTTTCTTTTGTGCAGAGCTAGACGGTCAGACCCTTTGTAGAATTTTTATTTATATCAGCTCACGTTTAATGTTTTCACTGGGAAAGAAATACATAATTATAATACAGAATAATTATAGTACTTTCCTTAATATTCATTAGCCAATTATAGAACAACAATTAAAAAAAAACATGTAAGTGCAGCAACAGCACAGAATAATATGTATTTTATTTATTTCATTTTACATAGTTATGTTATATTATTTGGCTCTAAACATTATCAGTGGTGCTTTGTAGTGACCCGTTATCTCTTTAGACTGAGAATAACTCCATAATGTTTACTGATAATGGGTTTCTTTACACTGCTACCAGCCATGGTATCATGTCCAACGTTAACAACGCCTACCCAGTGTTTCTAATCAATTTGATGCTGCTGCCGTAACATCTAAGTCGCCCAGACATTTGAACATCAGTGTACTTGAATTACTCCCTCAATCACAGGGTGAACCGATATCTCAAAACACCCGCACAGTGTTGTTAAATCATTAGTAAACAGCACCGTTTATCTCAGAGTGGTTGTGAACGACAAGGCTTCGCTGTCTAAACTGAATATTCGTCATTTTTGGCCTCATTTTTCATGATGCAAACAGGCTTTCAAATGCCTAATGCCTCTATATTCTGTCTTATACTTTACATCTTAGGTCTAGGTTATCCATCCATCCATCCATCCATCCATCCATCCATCCATCCATCCATCCATCCATCCATCCATCCATCCATCCATCCATCCATCCATCCATCCATTATCCTAAATGCTTTTATTCACAAGGTTGTGGGGGTGCTGGAACCGATCCTACAGTACATGTAGCTGTCATTGTCATTGGGGGAGCGGCAGGGTACATCCTGTACAGGACGCCAGTAAATGCACATTTATACTAATGAATGTCATTGTAGGACTGTACAGTAGTGTAGTAATGTAGTGTGTAGTGTAGGCACTGCTTCATAAGGTCCTTGCTGTGTCTGTGTGTCTGTGTAACATAATATACACCCAAGGAGATCTATGTGAGACTATGCGACCTTGTGCATTTCTTCATGTGTGAAAACACACTAAATTCCGTGCGGTGCCCAGGCAGGCAGGCACGTAGGCACGTAGGCAGGGGGTGTGTACGGTGAAACGGGACGCGTCCCAGCACAGCTGACGTGAGCAAACGGGCCAGCGGTGCGTCTGTGCCAGTAGTCGGCTTAGAGGGCGGCTTTCAGAGGTGCAGTGATTGTCTCCCATGATGCATCCTTGAAGTCAACCTCTCTGACACTTGTTTTAATATACAGTAGTGTCACAACAGTCTATTGATTCATGTTACTTACATGAGAAACAGATTCATTCTTTTGTTTTTGTGTTGAGCACATGCAGCGATTAAATATTTAGGTTAATGCTCTTTAAATGACTTCACTGCACAGCTCTGGTGCAGAGCCCGGCTGTGCTCTGAGCTACTGTACTGTCCTTGCTCACAGCTGCTCAGAGGGACTTCATTTGAGAAGCGGGTAGGACGCGTGAACTTGTTGACCTTCAGCTTCCATCAGCATTTTCGATTCTCACAGAGGCTGTTCTCCCTCCCCCCGAGAGGTCACCTCTCATGTCAACAGTTGAGGTCCGAGCCCTCCAACATGTCATCCATCAGGGTGAAGGGCCACTGTGACAGCAAGCAATTACACGGGCAGCCCTAAAACTGCCCCGACAGCCAGAAAGGCCATGCATAAACATGCAATGCGGATTTGCATGCTTATGTCCACTTATGAGAAAACAAAAGTAGAGAACTGAGAATATTATGTGCAGCAGCCCGTGGGACAGTCTGACAATAGCCTCTATAGCTTCTACTGTAGCCTTACCTTTGTAAACGTGGTCAATCTTTATGCTGAAGGAACTGAAAGGGTGCAAACATCCGAGGCTTGAAGCAGAGTTCCTGTGCCATAAATGGAGGAGACTCAATTTGTCTGCTTTAATGCTTTGGTACATCCTCATCCCTATTAGCTATGTTGTGTCGAAATAATTCGAAATAAGATGTAAAGTATAGAGCCCAATGTGGAGATATGGATTTTTCATTGCACATGCAGCTTTCACTTGCTACCTACAGTTTGTTGCCTATAAAATGGAGACAATATACAGTGCTTCAAAACTGTGCCATGGCAAAGTGAAGTAATCCCATTATGTTGAATCAGTAAGTCTTCACACTTGATTAACTACAGAAACCTGCAGGACCAGAACCCCTCCTGCATGTTAAACCGTTCGGAGCAAACAAGACCGAGCCGAACAAATTTGTGTGAGCGCTCGTGCCCACAGGTGTTGAAAGATGCAGCCACGGCCTGTCGCCGGAGATCACACGTACTGTTTCATCTCTGTGTTCGCAGGCTCTCCTACCGAACGGGACAAGACACGGCCAACTGTGACACGTGTCGCAACAGCGCGTGCATCATTTACAGGTAGGCGCCCGCTCCGCCGGGCTGTCATCAGCGCTGCTTTAAATGCTGTTTGGTGTGTGATAAATCATCGCCCAGAGAAATGTTTACACAACCCTGTCCCATAAAAATGACTTTCCTATGCAAATAATTTGCCAACTCCATTATGTTTTTGTGGGGAATGTAATTTCATGACCACGTTGCGATGCAGTATATATTTTAGATGAATGAAGTGCTACAGTACATGAATTAAAGGAAAGCGAGCTGCAAGGAGACGATCACAGACTATTATAAGAAAAGCAGTGATATGTAAAGACGTTCATTAAACCCGTCCACAATGTCTCCATGCCCACAGCGGTGAGCTTGGCAGGGTTCTTTGGTGGAACTGGGTTTTTCTGTAGATATTTGTATACATTGATAAAGCACGGCAGCTTAAAACAGTGCAGCAGAGGCTTTGGTGTGTCAGTGTTTAGAACTCAAAGAAGGGGAGTTTGAAAAAAGGCGTAAGACTGAAAGTAGCGTAAAAACTGGCTAACCACAATACGTGACATCTGTATCGACCTCTGTGGATGTGAGGGTTTTCTGGAAGGATGTTCTTGCCAGCTTCTTCTTTCTGCTTCCCTTTTTTACGTAATAGCTGCTGCACTGCGGTAGAGCAACATAATAACGCAATGCAATCTGATCGTCCTGTCCTTTTAGGTTATTGTGCATTAATGTTAGACATGAACCTCAGACGCTGTATTTCATATACTCATTTGAACTGAACACCCGCAGACTTCCTACAGTAGCCGCATTGACGGGGGCGCATTGTCCTGCTCCTCCATGCATTGTCTATCTGACCCAGATCGTGGTGCAGTTTAGGGCCACAGATGCTGAGATTAATGCCAGAAACACTGACAGCTCATGAGTAGATTTATCTTTGCGTGCCATTTTTAAGGTCTGTTTGCTATTTGTCCATTTCCACTTATTTACCACACAAACATTCCCATGAGGTCCAGGCGTGTATGAGTCACGTAGACACAATCTGTCATTTGCCACTGACAAAAATCCTAATATGCTGCCTCAGTTGAAATGTATTTTGGGTTTAGAGTAGCAGTACTACTTTGATACTACAGTATGTATTACATTCCCGTGTCTGGACCAAACATGAACACCACAGTGACCCAGACATGAGCTGCTGGCTTAACTAAGAAGCAAGACTGAGAAGTATTTCATGTTCTGCTACAGTACATGAAAAGGCTTTGGCCTCATGTTGGCAAAGGTAGAAGCAAAAATATAAACAAAAGGCTCTATTTCATCAATATCTCTCCAAAACACAATAGTGAAACAGAGAGCTGGGGAGGAACGGGAGCTCTCGCTCTTCCACACACTGGCGCAAAACAGAGCAGCTGTGGCTGTAGTCAATAAAACAGGAAAACACATTCAAGCATCTGCAGAAAGAGCCTGAGTCGCCATCAAAGGGCCGAGCTCAACAACCATCACCGCTTCTTAGCGAGAAAATAAAACCTGACTCTCAAGCACGTGGCAAACAGGATCTCTGCAGCATCAGATTACTGGCGCTGAATCTGATTCCAGTCTAAACCCCGACACTGACAGGTGTCAGCCGCAGTAGTTCAAAGGCTGTTTCAGTCTTGATAAGCTGTTTGCAAAAAGCCGTCGAATGTAACCTGCCCGTCCGTCTGTGGAGATTCTCATGGCGCATCTGGGACTTAACAGATTTCCAGTTTTCCCCTTCATCCATCATCAGGAGCACCCGGAATGTGAACGAGTGCTCCCCTGAACACATCACCTGGCTGGGAACCAACTACCAACCTAACGTGTACATCTCATATATTATGTTCTCATTACAAACACTATCTCCTGCCTGTTTATTTACCTACTAAAGATGGAGAAATGAAGAAGGATAATAAACATTGTGCAGCCCTCACCGGTTCAACCCTTGACCCTGTTTCTATTGCTACATGCTGCTTTAACGATTAACATTACTCTAGAGCTGATAATACGCGCCTCTCCATAGTCTTGTAAATAGCACTTTAAAAATTAGACTGGTCCTGTTGTCACATAAAGAGAATGAAGTGCTTTACGTGGTCATCATTTATCTCATATCCACAGTAACTCAAAGCCTGCAATATACAGTATGTTTCTTCCCTTCCTGTCCATGCATTTGCTCCAGTTTTCACTCTGTGCTTCATTTTAGGTAATATTTGCGTTGTCTCTCATGAACATGCTTCATAACCTGAGGGAACCGTTCTCTGCTTAACATCTGACCCACTCTACGTCTTCACTGACTGGATCTCACTCACAGTCAAATCATTGTTTTTGTCTTTCCTCAGCAGAACGTTCCGACGTCATGTTCACACTTGATCAACATTACTGTATCTTTACTATCCTGTTTTTTCCCCACATTCATTCCGCTGAGTCTCTTTTGGTGCACGCTGCTGTGTGTAACCTGCTGTGTTGCAGCCTCGACACCGCATCGTGCTGGTGTGTCTATTGATTTGTGTCCCTATTGATCAAACAAGGTCTTTTCATTGATCTGTTTTTATGAGTTCGGTCATTACTGTGAATAAGTGTGACTTTCAGCTCAGGGGTTAACAGAGTATCTAAGCTTTGAGATTCATTGAACTGTGAGGAAAGCATATATGGATATAAGCGTAATATAATTTGTAAGACTAAAGCGTGAATCTCACTGAATAAGGAAGCAAAGACAGTTCCTGAGGCGTGAGGCTGATTTTCTCGTTTCCTTTCATCGATCTTCTCTTGATAAGACAAAGTGTGCCAGCTGCGTATGTCGGCGAAGCAACTTGGCTCAATTAACCAACTCGGAACAATTTTCTGATGGCACGTGCCGTCAGCCTGACGCGACTACACCCAAGCATGTGGCGCGGCAATAAAAAAATCACAATGAGGATGCACTCGGCGGAGCCCTCATGAAGTAGAACATTGTCATTTCATCTGTGATCAGTATCATTAAGTAGTTGTTTATTTCACTTCATCCAAGCGGTTCTTAACGGCCGCTGAATTGAGGAGAGCTGCGGTTGGCAAGCAGGGTGCGAATCCATCACGGTCCCATCTATCCCTGCCAACACGATTGTCAGAGATATCTGAAATTCTACAAATAGGGCTCCTTAGCATTCTCCTGCAAAACCCAGTACAAACCGTCCAGGAGAGAACTGTGTTGTTAGAACATAAAGCATTTATTTCCTTTACACCTTTCGGCTTAAAATCTGTCACGATTACATCACTTTAATACCACCGGTCTATTAATCGAGCGAGAAACTGCTAATAAACGAATAGCCCTTGATGAGGAAACCTGAGAACAACGACACAAAAGACGAAACAAGCCAAGAACAGCAGGTTGAGACCCCAAAGATCAATTACTGCCCAAAGATGGATTGTGAGCAACTGCATGTTACAACTCCAACCAAGATTAGTCGGCCCTGAGACGCAGCCTTTAATTTCAGAGTAATCCAGCCTCTCCTATGTCAGATAAATCCCGGACTTTAGCAGCGGCTGTGCTCAGGTAGTCAATCAATGGGCCTTTTTCCAGATTCCAGCTCTCCTCTGACAGTCTCCACCCACTCTCTGTAGACTGCAGCATCTCATACATCACCGCAACAAATAGGGCATGCATATGGCAGGTAGGACAAGGCTGAAGGTATGGACAGCGGATTAGGAGGCTCACACCGGCCGCATTTCTCAAACACTCCGCTAGACTAATCCAGAATTTGGCTCTAAACACATAAAACACACACACAAGTTTATGCTCACGCCTATTGATGTGGTCCAGCCTTATTATATCACGCTTATTTGTATGATTTATGATCCTTTAGAGGAGCCAATTTTCCAAATCCTAGTTGAGACAAAATGATGAGATAGCACCCCCTTCTCTTTTTTCCCCCCATTCTCATTTTAATGTGTGAACAAATTAACAAGACCATCAGTCGCAAATTATATGTGGCCCACCGCTGAGTAAACAGCAGGAAGCCCGGTTTAAAAACAGGCACACATCAAAGTATTAACAGCTCAAACCCTCTTTATGCTGCCTTGAATAAGAACCAGCATTTAAAAGCAAAGTACACAATGTTGAGTTTCCAATTTGGCACTGACAATGGCGGTTAAGTCTAGAAAGGCAGATGATGAGACCTAAGGAACTAATTAGCACTTGTGCCACGTGCTGAGATGGCAGCGCTGTGGCTGCGTTGGTGAACAATTGTCAGGACGGCCGTCGCCCGCTCTTTCTCGTTAATAAGAGTGTGTTTTTTCCTCCTGTGCGTCGGTGAAGCGAGGAGCCATGAAACAGACAACGGCGCTGTTATATCTGATATACATGACGGGAAAAAATCCCACATCTGATTTGCATAACCTGTTCAGCCTCGGCTGCCGTCTGCGAGTGGAGGAGATACAGTAACTGTCACTCCCTGGTGATTTAATCTACTGTACTGAGTCACGTGGCTCTAAAGAGATTACACTGGAGCCCGGCGCTCCCGTCAAGCGGCCAGAGGGGAAATCATGGGAGGACGGGTGAGTGGCCTGGCCGGCGCAGACCAGTGTGTAGCGGGGGAGTGTAGCCTCCTGAAAAGACCTCTCGCAGCAGCACAATCCCTCCCAGGAGGGGAAATCATTGAATGGTGCTCGGCTCACCACGGGCAGAGGCAAACAAACAGCTCACCACACATCACAGAGACGGCTACTTACGCTGCATCGCTAAAGAGGTGATTAATCTGCTTTGCCGGATGCCCTGGAAAAGCATCCTTGTCTCCAGCCACTTCAATCTGTGTTGTTTTTTTTACCGCTATGATCTTACATTTACTGCCGTTGGGGCTGTTTGCTGACGCACCTGCTGCCCGGTGCCACCTCACATCATACGACGCTGCCTAAGGGCTTGTCCACACACTTCACTAATTGCAGTGATCTGCCAAGTGATTAATTGCTTAATAATCGCCGGGGCTATTGTGTGTCACACTGTGCTGCTGTTATTGCACTGCGCTTTCTGCCAAGTCGGCGTTATTTAAATAGCGCGCATAAAAGGCAAGAGATTTGAACATAAAACAAAAGTTGCGACGACAGATACCAGCGTGAGGGAACGGAACGAGCAAGCGCATCCAGAAACAACAGGTCTGTGATGCCAGAACCTGCAGCCAAACGAGAGTTACTGTAGCTTTTATTTTTTTGTTTTAACAAAACAAAACATGCTTTAAAAACCCTTTTAAGTAATGATGTTGAGTGTCAGACGGTCGGGCCCTGGTTCCTGTAAAGTTTTGATTCACGGTTTGTTTAATCTAACATATTGAGCCACTGGAAGTCAAAGCGTGCCAAAGCACTACCCAGCTCTCCATCTGGGTTCCTGAAGGCTTTAATAGAGCTCTGTTCTTAACTGACACTTATCTTAAGGGCGAGGGCAGTGCCCACGATTCATTATGTCACTCTGACTCTAGCATATCTTTCAGCAAACTAATTACGCTGCCTGTCAACGCCGTTCTCCTATCAAACCGGGCTTTGTACTCCAACGTCTGTCTACCTGCAGACGAGGGGGGACCGCACGCTTGACCTTGGCCTGTCAAATGCCATCTCCTCTGGCAGCTTCGCGTCTCCCTTATACCTTTAATGGTCTCGTCTGAATGACAAGAGTGAGCTTATTATGTTGTAGTTACTCCCTGTCAGGTGAGTTTGTTAGAGGAGGGCTGATTTGCCGTCCTCAAGCTCTGACGCTATGATGCTTTGGGAAAGTATAGCACGCTGCAGAAATAAAAACATTAACAGAGCAGTGCGAAATCAATAGCAATAAAGTGAAGGCAGATTGTTGATGATAGTGCATTTATCCCTTGCTTGAATACAGGCAGTTAATCAGGGTGTGCTTGGCCTCACGACGGTTTCATTTGGATGGGATTAAACCCCACATAGCTTCCAGGCCTGGGAGATTTAATCGGGAGAGAGAGTTTGGTGGCAGAACAAAATCAGACGGTGACCAGCCTGGGATTACACTGGCGGAGAGAGTGTGATGTCAGGAGCAACCCACATTCTGGCTTTTTTTTTCATATATAATCTATGCAGGAAAAGCCCTCACACCGCAGGCACAGAAAATACAGACACGGCGCAAGGGAACCGTTCCTCCGAGGAGCTTCTGAAATTGATATGTGCCTCAAGAAAAATGTGCTGCCAGGGTGTCTGTCAGAGTGTTTGAGCTGTTTGCCTCACTTCCAGCCTCCATCTGGACATCAGCGGCCTGCTAACATTAAAAAAAAAAGTCAGAATTGAGTCATGAATGTTATAGCCAAAGGAAAAATCACTAACTTTGAAAGCCTTGAGATTAATGGATCTCATTTCACTGTCAGTCGAGAAATCTGACATCTGCAATGAAATCCTCGCCCCACTGAATAATACCGCCGATGTTTGTGTTGCAGTGTCGAGCTGGACTTCAAGCTGCAGGAGGACAAGTTGCAGCCCCTGATGAAGAGACTTTGCCCCCTGGACAGCCAGCAGTGTCCCGCTCTGCCTTACCCCAACGAGGTCTTCACGTCCACTCCCAAGCGTAAATCCAAGACAGAGTCCAAAAAGCACGCTCGCTGGAAACTCTGGTTCCTTTGAGGAAAACGCAAAAGGCTTTTGGAAGCAGCCTTTTTTCTTTTCATCGGGCACATTATTACCCCGTTATTCGCAAAACGGATGATAGAATATTCAGCGCAGGAAACCGATCCCGGGGGAAACAATAACAACAGGAACAGGTTTATTGGGGGTTCTGTTGAGACTGCACATCAAGTGGGCTGGAGGACAGTAGAGACAAAAAAATAAAACATTTAATGATTCCATCAAACCTTTTTCTGGCTTGTTTGCTGGAGAAGATCAACACACACCTGCAGAAACTAGGTGAGCTTTGAGATCCATTTTATACTTAAAGCTGTGTAAAGATAGATATTATTTATGAAGCATATTTGGTAAATCTCACTACATATTTATTTTCTACCTTACGTCGTCCAATGCAATGCACTGTTTGGTCTTTTCCCCCTAGAGCATATTGCTTGGCAACAAGAGGATGCACCAAGTCGAGGGCCTTTTATGAGCGAAGCTATAATCTTTGAATGGACATCAGCTCCACCTCCGGCAAAGCACAAACATTTGACTATTGAGAGGAACACGCTTAAGAGACTGAAACATGCTACAGTACAGTACATGACACACTTTCTGGTCTAACAACGCTGTCTGCTCTCTGCTCTTCTTCCCGGATCTGTTAACATCCTGCCTGAACATCTGCCTGCCTTTGTTAATAACCCCTGTCTGCTCTCTCTGTATCTCTGTCCCCTTATCGCCCCGTCTCTCCATTTAGCTCACTGCGCAACCAGCCAACTTGCCAGCCAACTTTGCCTCAGTCATCCTGTCCCCTTTCCCCCGCTGGCTACCCTGAGAAATAATGTTCAGACTCTATATTTTAGGATATCTGCATCGTTTTAGCAAAGAACTGTGAAATTAAATTTTGAAGAATACCCCCTATGCGGTATGTGTGGGCTTCTCGTCTGAAGCTGTCTGTTATCTCAGCTTTCGTAACACACATACAGTATACAGCGTTTTGACTAAGGCATATAATTTTCTATAGCAAATGAAGAAGTATGCTTTTGTTCTGAAAAAGTAAATGCTTCTTTGAATTCAGTCCATTAAACGTTTCCGCTGCTTATCAATCACATATTATGTCACAGCAAAGCTCTGGAGTCTGGAGCCATTTCTGTTTCTAAAGGTTTTTATTTATTTTTTTTTCCCATGAGTAGTTAGCTGTTCTGTAATATTGATTTGTTTTGGCATTCAACCCCAAGTTCCATCTTGTAAAATAAAAAGACTTATTTTTTTGCAGAAAACAATTACAGAACACCAAACATATCTTCACCGACCCACACAAGCAGCTGTGCTATGAACTTGAAAGAGTCGAAGGGCTATACAGTACATAGTGCTAAAGGAACACGGTAGCAGCATCACAAGTGAGACGTCCTGTAGCCACCAGCTTTGTTAAAGGAAAGAGCAAACAGAAAATGACCATGTAGCAGTGACGACAAACTTTCGCGTTGTTGGAAGACAGTCATTGAATGAGTTTATTACTGACAGCAGCTTCTGTAAATACGATGGTACTGTTAAATGTTCCAGAAATGTCAGGAAGCCTCTCATAGTTAGATCAAGCAGTAGATTACATTATTCAGGTCACAAATGTTCATGCAAAGATTTTTACCTTGAGAAAGTGCAATTTAGTGGTTATGTGCAATATTATGCATTTTTCTACTGTTTCTACATAACAATTAAAACATTTTCAACTGGTGATTTGGTGTGTTGCTATGTCTAAGCAAACTTTAGA
Organism: Betta splendens; assembly: GCF_900634795.4. NCBI lineage: Eukaryota > Metazoa > Chordata > Actinopteri > Anabantiformes > Osphronemidae > Betta > Betta splendens. The sequence goes on from NC_040895.2 coordinate 13,698,529, forward strand.
TGTTAATACACCTCAAAAGAGATGCGACATACTGTACTAAGGAGGGACGTCAATGTCAAGGACTACACAGATGAACAGTCAAAACTCAAGACATATTTATTATTATATGAATATAATCATAAATAAATGTCAGCACAAAGCATCGTCCTTCTCTGTAGCACAGTCTGATTTTTTTATGCCTTAGTGAATAAATAGCATTAATACCTTTATAAATGTAAAGTGCACTTTTATAACATAAACAAGTAAAAATGCCCCGCTCCGCCAAGAAAACAATAAAATTAGGTTGCATATATTGTAGTAAATCATTTATCGAGCGGACTTGTTTATATTATAAAGTAGTTAGTTACCCTAGCCTTGGTAGCAAAGAGCTCAACAGACAGCACAGCCAAGTAACAAACAAAGAACAAACAAACACTTTAAATCATTAACCTGTTGGTTGGACCACGCTCAGCAGTAGAATGGTGTCTGGAAGGTGCCAATAAACATTCTGTAATCTAAACTTCCCTAGACATGGATGGCCTCTCAGGGATCAGCACATTTTGCGTGGTATTGCGCACGCTCTTCAGGAAGCTCATGAGGTTGGTGCCTCCTGTCCCCGTGGCTTTCAGCGCGTCGCCCGCGCCTCTGAGCGGGCAGCCCGTGGTGCGGGCACTGTTCCCAGGGACAATGATGTATTTAGTGACCGTATTCAGGTGGTAGCTCCTTAGGTCCACCAGCGCCGACACGCAGGTGTTGTAGGCCTGGCACAGATCGGGGCTGGAGCAGGCGAGGATGAAGTCCCGCAGAGACGGGAGGACAGAGAGCGTCTCTATCAGCTGGCGGTGGGCGGGAGGCATGTAATCGCGCATGCGCGTCAGGTAGGCGCCTGGACGGGGAACAGGGCAGACACGGTCAAGGAGAGAACGCAGCTCTCTGGCAGCTGCACGGGTACAGTACAGTACAGGTGGTGGTGTGTCTCTGCCTGACGGCAGCCTTACCTGTGTCCTCGGCATGGTGAACGCCCAGCAAGGCATCAAAGCACTGAATGGCTGAGCTCTGAGCGGCGCTTCCCCCTGACAGCAGAATGGGCTCGTTGCTGACGCCTTCATAGACCAGTCCCCCAGGAAGCATGGGTTGTCTCGCCACCTGCAGCAGTTCAGGGACAAAGCAAAAGGGAAACGTCACACCTGAGATCAAGACAAACCTGCAGCACATGATATACAGTATACTGTATGTGGAATGCTTAAGCATAACTTCTAACCGATACTCACCCAGAGACGAAGATCCTCAATGTTCCATGAAACACGTCTGGGTCGACATGTTCTGCAGAGAAATTGAAGCTTGTCTAATTATGCATTCAATCAATTTACTGTAATTCAGTTTAAACCGGGCTAAATGTCAACTTACTGTGCATGATTTTGAAGACTTCCTTCATCTTCTTCAAAGACTGAGTTACTTTTGCGAGACCTTTGTGCACGCCGACGAGGTCAGAGCCGGCCCGCATCACCTCCAGAACCCCCTGGAACGAGTGGGCGGTTTAAGAGCGTCATCATTAGATACACACACATGAAAGGGCAGAAAGCCAGACTTATAACAAAACAGGGGGAGTAACAGCAGCCTGCACTGACCATTAAGCCCGAACTGGCAGCCATCTCCACCAACAACGACACGAGGAAGAATCCCTTACTGCTGTCGCCACCGGGGAATGAAAAGATCAAGTCCATGTTCCTGAGATTGAAAACATATGATCATCACATGACGGTCATCGTGAACATCAGGAGACTGGTGTAAAAACCTTATTGAGGGTGAATGTTTGCGTTTCTTTCTACTCACTCAATTTCCATATCGCTAAAAAGAAAACGAAAGAGAGACAGACACGTCAGTGACTGACTCATAAACAACAGAAGGGAATGTTAGCTGTGACAATAAAATAACAATAAGGACTCACCCTGCAGGATTCTTCAATTTCCAGTTGGCTAAAACTGAATCTGCGTAGGTCAGGATGGGTGGAAGTCCAAGCCTGCGAGAGACGAGCCAGTAGGGCAACGCCAGCGCCTTGGGAAGAACCTGTGAATAAAACGTAGATGTAGATAAACCAGAAACATGTACCTAGGGATCGTCTGTCTGATGATGACTCATGCTAACTTCTGTTCATCTGCCTTTCTCATAGCACTTGAACATCTTTGCATTGTTTTACCTGAGCAGGTGAATGCTGTCCTTCCTGCCAAACGTACCCCATGCTGATGAACCCCAGCGCCAGGTGAGCCAGCATGAGCTCCCGGTGATTGTTCAGCAGGTGGGGACTCAGAACCGGCATCTGGATCGGGACGGAGACAGCGTGAGCGTTCAGATTTCTTGGTCTCCACTCTGACTGAGCTTGTTATGTCGAAGGCTTCTCTCATTCTCACCTCATGGACCCGGTCCCGAAGTTTATGTGACTCAATCAGATGTGTGAGATTATTCGCCAGGTCCATCCACACCCGATAATAGTCTGGAAGGGTAGTCTAGACCATTACAAGAAGACATTAGAGTCATCTTTACCCAATCTCAGTGTAACATGAATCTCAAATTTAGTCTCTTTAATGTCCAACGTGAAAAGGCCCAGTGGTTGAAAAGGCCCAGTCATGTGAAAAGGCTCAGTTATGTGAATGGCTCGATCAGCGAATAACAGAGGCTCATACGGGATCAATTACAAACTGTTATCTGTTATCTATTCAGGAAAGGAGTTCTCACATCAGGCAAAGAGCAAACTACTGTCACAGCATGTGACCATATTGTTAACTTACTTCCTTTTTAGCAACATGAACAGTTTTAAAAACACCTACCAGTGGATCTTCAAGGACGAATCCCAGATCTTCAGAAATATCAAAATCATCGAGGTGCGCCTCCAGGGTTTCTCTCATGCTGGCCTCCATGTGGTTACTCTTCTGTGTTGGAAAAGTGGAAGTGGTGCTGTGTGTGTGATATCAGTTGTAAGACTTGGTCTGAGTCTGTTTCACTACCCTAGTTGCATCCCTTTTATAGGTGCAAGCAGCCAATCAGAGAACACAGAGGAAGTTGAAATTCTGCTTTAGTTCCGTAAGCACTTTCAAACCCCCCCCCCCATTTGTATGGTGAGATAATACAGTAAGTGACATCCAGATGACCCTGTGATAGTCATAATAATAAAGTAAGTTAATCAATTATTAATAAAAATAGTTACTTTCTTTTGTTATAATATGCAAAGTAAATGTTGAGTCCAGCCTCATTGTTGATATATGGAGTCATGACTCATGACTGTGTTATATAATATTTTTTTATACTGTACATGATTGTTTTGAATATGCAGAGCAGATCATTATTAGAAGCTACTGCCTAGCTAAAGAAAGTAAACTAACCTTTGCAAGTTCAAATTGAATAGGGTTGAACTGAACATTTTCTATTTATGTCTCTCAAGCAGGAGCGTCAAAAGTGAAACTGAGAAGCAGCTTCTTTCATTTACAGTAATTTGGTATAATTGCTATGCGGTCCTACAACTTTGAATGCATTACAGCTTTCGGTTTCATTATTTCTCTAAGCTCAAAGCACGCTAGGAAGTTTGGTCATCGGGATCTGATTAAGAGTTTCCATGCACTTGATAAGTTGTGTGATTCAGCAGGAATATAAATACTGTACTATACTTACATTACATTAGTTTGAATGTAATTGTGTAAAACAATTTTCTGGCTCTTTCTCAACTCAAGAGGAAATAGGTTAACGCTCATCGTGGTTTTGGTCACCGGTTGATTTCTTCTGCATTTTGCACAGTAATGACTCATTTATTTGTCACATATGATCCTGGGAACAAGTATTTCCCCAGTTGAGTACTGAAACCCTGTGAAGCAGCTCATTGAGCCAGGTCATAGATTTCCTAGTTGGTTTGAAAGGCTTTTGCTGGGACTCTAGTCCTCATGTGGGATTTACACGTTTCTTGCCTAAATCCTGGTGTTTCTCAATGAAATGCTTCTTCAAACAGACATAATATCTCGAAAGCACTTAATATACTTGTTCTGCTGTGGTAGAAGCGCTGTAGTAGCGTATTCATTAGTCCTGGGTCGAAAAACACGTCCAATATTTTCCATGTATTTCGGTTTGTGCAGCTACAACATCTTAATTCGATTTTCTCTGCACTACAGTTCAAATGAAAAAGCAAAGGGCTAACTTTTAGGTACTGTCACAGAAGTATTAGACCATGAAATTAAACAAATAGGGAATTTTTACTCTAGTGATATTCCTTTGGGAACTGCATAATCAACACAACAGCACTTCTTCCATGTCACATTTTGTGCTTTCACTGTTTGATGTGCATGTATTAAATGGACTCAAACACATCAATCAAGGCCAAGAAGGGTCCATTTAGATGCCAAGTGGAATTTGTAATGTTGACCCAAGCACCGTGTAGCAAATGTGAGCCGTTGCCAGCGTCCTTGCATTACACGTCAGTGCCAAGACAGTCCAAATAATGAGAAAGTTCTTAAATCTCCAAAAGGCTTTATCAATTCATCATCCTTTCATTCTGACAGGAAAGGACCCAACCTCCCTGCTGTATGGTTTGTTGTCGGCCCGCATGTTCACCGCCCGTGTATTTGATATTTTTACCTTCCATGGAGTGGGTTTGACGTAAGTACAGCATATCACAGCCTCCTTGGAGCAAAGCAGCCGCAGTCAACAGGAAAACTTGTCTTAGAGGACATTCTGAGAAAAGAAACGACTGCTGCACTGTACGTGATCAATCAGCCTTTGAAGCTGAGTTGGGGCCAGCAGACGAAGTGGGAAGTGTGGGAAATAAAAAATGCAGCCAGAGATGTGTGGGTCATGGAACCAAATTAGATTCATCAAGAGCAGCGATGTGACTCGCTGCCAGCTCTTTAAAATCTTAATAAAAGTCAAAGCTCCAAAGTGTCCTTTGTGATCATATGTAGATTGACTTCAGCGCATTCTGTCAGGGTGTAAACAAGTGTCCCAAGGGCACAGAGACGCAGCCAAGTGATCTTGTGCTGAACTTAGAGGCACAGCAGGTTGTCCGTTTTGCAGCCGGCAGGATTGTGGGCTTCATAGTTTCATACGCGACTCTTTTATAGGGGCTTCTTTGTCCTTTGTCAGTGGGTGGTGCTGAGTTATGTCTATGGGATTTGATCAGGTCAAGAGTTTAGACCCATATCTGAGCCACTTTGTCAAGCAGCAGCATCACAGCAACATTAGCAGAGCAACTGCCTCCCCTTGTGTATTATGTGCCCCCTAGATTCTCCCTGCCATTGACTGCATGCTTTACTGCCACCACCAGCAATCTCTCAAACCGTTTAACCCACCGACGCGACAGGAAAAACCAGGAGCAAAGAGAGAGGAGCAAGAGGGATGAAAGCTGCGGCGCTCAAATTAATTTTGAGACCACTTACCAAGACATCAGCCTCAGCGGGTGTTAAGGGACAGTAAATTTAGCCTGCTAGGGGACAAGTGGATAAATTGGTAAAAGGAGCTCAAAACCAGGACAGCGTCTTTAGAACGCTGGACTTTAAAGTGGGGAAGGGAGGATGCGTTACCGCACAGTTTGGAGCCGAGACTCCCCCTCGTAGAGCTCCGGCTGCAGCCATGAATCAATCACCCTGACGCCTCTCATTTCTGTCTAATTCTTGCGCAACCGCTGACACTTCCCAGCTTCTCTTTCCTCTTCGCCACTCAAAGTCTGGAGGCAAAAGCTAATGTCCAACTGGTGTACCTGCTGACGAGAGGAGGAGAGGGCAGAGAAATGTTTTCTCTTTTCACATAGGATTGACTGTTAAATTCAGGAAAGCACTTAACATTATTTAATAACAGTGATACATATGAATACCAGAACAGATTGATTAATCTCAGCCGCTAGTGACTATTGGAGCCTAAACTAAGTAATGACTTTGCTACATGTATGAGAGTTTTAAAAGACGTCTCTTTTGCACTTCCTCCTTTATTAAAGTCACCTCCTCTAAGGTTGTAGACTTAGCTTATGAGCGGGTTGAGATGGTTGGCAATGCGAAAAAAAATCCCCAATGATATTTCATCAAATTGTTCTTTCTCTCTTGTTGAGTTTAATCAGAAGCGAAAAGCAGGCAGCAGGTGACACATAAGCTACTGTGAGTGGTCTTCATTCATCTATCCCAGTGTAATTAAATCCATAAAATTGTGTCTAATTTCCCCCATATAATAACTGTCACTGATATATAGGTTTGGACTATTGCTATGGGTTCCATTCAATTTTCAAGTGAGCTTTCTGAATGATGTCATTCTCACACTTATTATCTGATGGAGAGATGAAATTGGATTCCTTCCTCAGCATCTCAGACTGTGACTCTGGCTGAGCCGAGATCAAAAGGGGCATCCCAGAAATCTGTCCTCTGCTGCTTCCCGGTAAACACGAATGAGTATTGAAGTTAAAAATAGGTTTAATAGATCTGTGCCTGCACGTTACCTCCTTGTGATGCTCTCAAAACAATGCAGTCATTTGGAAACTGAGCAGTGAAACCAAGGGTAGCACGTCTGCGTGGTCAGTGGTGAATGATGCATCATGTGATGCTCAGCCATCAGCACTTTCATTCTGCCATTCCTGGCTCTGAGTTGTTTCCTTACCTCATGCTGTATGTTGCTTAATGTAATTCTCATTTTTATTTAGCCACACATTGGCTAATAGTGAAGTCAGACTCAGTCCTAGACTCTGCTGCTCCTACTGTAGCTTTAACTGTGTCTTTGTCAAAACGCATAATGTCCAGGAAAAGCTCCTGTTACGTACTGTACCTTTAGAACTGGGCCTCATTAGCTGAAACCCAGCTGATGCTTTTCCAACATGGACAAAGATTCCGGTCCGACGCCGCCGTAATAATTGGAGAACTTTTTAAGATCTCTGGATTTTGAGAAAAGCCTCCTTTTGAGAACTCCAGCTTTGGTTTTAGCGATCAGCCTTTTCAGCTGCTACTTAATTGGAGACAAACTGGGTCGAATGAATGCTCTGTGCAGACCTTTCACCATAAAGGAAACTTCACGACAGAAACCGGTTTAAAAGGAAAATTTAATATTGGTTATGTCGATGAACATTCTCATCTGACTGTGGGTAGTGGCAACAAATGCTATGACTCAGCTTTCAGACAATATTGGTTATGTAATCAAGAGATCAGGTCAGATCTGCAGGCATCCATGCACCTGCAGGTCTTCCATAAAGGATGTGGCTCTATTGCCACAGACTGCATGCTGCATGCTTGCTTCTCTCTCCTCAAACTCCCAAGTAAGAGGCTTTGGACTGTCCTTCATGACGGAGGTGCAAAACAACTTCCAGGATGAGCATCGACCACTAAGAGGAGCTGGCAGTTTAAGCTGTTGTGACGCTGTGGACAATGAAAGGGAGGAGTACTGTACTTTCCAGCAGAGCCTGGAATGCAGTGACTCAACATCCACTGTTGTCTGCGTTCCCAGAGGGGGAGTGACACCGCAGTGGCATTGTGGTCATGTCAATCTTATGTCAACATCTTGTGATATTAATGCAAACAAATTCTTAGGTTTGTTCACTTGTTTCCCTTTTACTGGCATCATATGCCATGCATCTGTAAAAGCCTCCAGCAGCTCCGTCCTATGAAGGTGTGAAGAGTTGTGAAAATAGCAGCTCAGACCTATGATTTACACTCTAGCTGTATTTCTATATTTAGTTATATAAAGAACAGACTGCAGCATTTCTTGTTGTTTTCAGATATAGATCATAAATAATGTAATACCTTAAAATGATAATTTAAATGAATCTGCAGCTCTTGGCTGGTCATTAAACATTAAATCCTCTTATCCTGCATTATTCAATAAACATTTATTATTTTTTGTTGTTGTTGTGGGACCTTTAAACTGTTGTTTTTCTGCAGGCACCGTGCAGATTTTGTTTTGTGACTTCTTAAAGCTGAGGAGTCTGACACATCACAAAAGACGCTTCCCCTGGCACGTCCCCTGAACGCCTCACGCAGGGGTGTGTCTCCAACACAACAACATGTGAACGGTGGAAAACGCGCCTTTCGTTCCCAGCGCTTTGGAATCAGAGCACTGCTGAGCTGCCCTCCCCGCCCGCTGCAGACACACACACACACACACACACACACACACACACACACACACACGCACACACACGCAGACGTGGCTCGTTTTTCAAAGCTGCAGAATCAGTCAGAGGGAGTGTGTTCTCTTCCTGTGCTCCAGCAGGACGCTTCGCTGTCTCCGTCTGTATTAGTAAAGACTTGAGGCGAGGATAGACAGAGAACATCCTCTTTCTTCCCCTCTTGAACTGCATCCATATTTCAGCTGAACTGTCAGACGCCCCACAGCTGAGGGCGAGCTACGAGGTAGTGAGTCAGGTCCTAGTCCTGTATGAGCCTTCGCACTGTTGGTGTTCTAGGAAACAGCAACTGATGAAGCATTTGGAGGGACTGACTGTAGAATTAAGAGATACTGTCATCTTAGTAATAAGATTTTAGATAGAAATTGCATAACTTTTTTTAGCAAACTAACACTAACATGGACTCACAGGCCCAAGCTGCCCTCAGGCTTACATGTGCTTAGAAGGTCAATTACACTGTCAGCGGCTCACCTCGCCTTCAAATGATGCTTAAAATCTGAAGTAGCAGAGGCACAGGTGCAGGATTACATCTTCAAGGCCGCGTCGACTCGTTACGTTCAAGTCGTCCAGAGCTACGACACATAATAAATGGATAATCAGCACGTTATTACTCAGGCAGGTTTTTAGTGGCATCTCCACAGGGCCACTGTTGCTTGTTGTTAGCCGTTGACCTTTGCATTATCAGCGAGGCACCAATCTTGTAGCAGCACTTGACCCTGGCGGCTCGGGTCACGGTGCCGGCGCTTCTGTAGCTGCCGCTGATGGAGAAGAAAAGTTTCCCCGATGTCGCGTGTTGTTCATTCACGTCTCCCATTTAGCTTTAGAGTTCAGTCAACTAAAATGCCGTCGGTGACGCTAATGTAGGCCAAAGAAAGCTTGTGCATTAAGGCTTTAAACAAACAGGTTTTAAACCGGTTTGAGGTCACAAGATGCTTTTGAGAATAACAGGCCCATATTATGGCTGAATAAAGCTTAAAATAAAATGATAAATGCTGAATATTTTTCCTGCACCAGTTACAGATGGTGAAACAGCGGATGACAAAAGAGTTAACAGTTGCCCTTCAACAAACTCCTTGATATGCACACGATACAGTATATGATTAATGCATCCAGATATCACAGTGGAGCATTGATTGTAATCCAGTCGGTGAAGAATAAGTTCCTTTTTGTGGCTGCTTCCCTCTGTTCCACTATATCTAATGGCTGCTGACTGTGATAAAGGAAAAAATCACATACAATTTTTGGATGACTTTCAAAAAACGGGCACAGCTTTTCCAGGTGCATTCGTGTCAACGCTCATGTAACACTTGTGAGTACAGCACAGAGCACAAGCACTAGAGGTTAGATAGATATATCGTATCACATAAGCATCATTACTCATCATCATCATCATCATCATCATCATCATACTTGTAATTGGATCAGAAGATGATTCTCATCTGCAAACCAATAACACAAATTTAAAATTCATGCACTGGAGACACACTAGTTGCACCTTGTGCAGTCCAAAGCTTCCGCATGCATATATTCATGTGCTCTGAGCTGACAGCAGGCCGTACATAATTATTTGGCTCGTGCAAGTGGTGGAAGCATATTGTCTGAGGAATAGATTGCTGTCTGAGGTCCCTCAGTTGTCTCCCCGTTTTAATTCCCAGACAAATGAGAAGTTCTGACAGATTGTCTGTCATTCGCCGTGTGATAGCTTTCACTTTGTGCGGCCGTGTTTGTTTGGGGATATTCTGAGACACTGGGACATTTCACAGTCCAGTGCTGAGGGTGTTTCCTAAACAGAGCGAATGCCAAGAAACAAATTGACTGTTCGCATTCAGAGGACTCACCTCGAATAAGACACAAGTCCACTTCGGGGAATCAGTGACTCACAGTGTCTTTGTTATTATTCTGGTAAAGCACAAACTAAACACTTGGTGCAAATGTTTACTTTGATGCTAAATACTTTAAGGAAGCAACAGGCCGGCTACAGTGCAGGAGGCCCCCTCGTCTCTCCACACGCTGTGTCATTACCTCACACGAGAGACGTTAAATGAAAGCAAATGGTGCATTGAGAGGCCGAGGAGTGATGGCCCCCTCCAGGCCGTGGAGAACTCACAGACCTTCACAGTCAGTGCATCCACCCAAATGATGCTCCCACACTGCGTAGTAAACATGGAGGACATTTAAATGTGCTCGCACGCTGTGACTTTGTGGGCGTGCGCGCACATGCGCACCAACGTGTTCGCGTTCTGTTTTGCACGTCCAGCCCGTGCAAATGGATTCCAGTAGCTTCAGAGCCTGGCTTCCGCTCCGGCCGCTCTCCCTCTGCAATTATGGGCCACGGCGTTGGCTCGCCGCTCTGCGACATGTGGGCTGCAGATGGCCGTCCTGTGTGCCGCTGCCAGAGCAGGGGCAACCGCTCCCGGTGCAACACAATGGTCACATTTTGCAACAGGACACTTTGGCTCTAATGAGTCTCGTTCTCGGTAAGAAGGTGCGTCTTTCAGGGACGCGCCATCGCATCAGGCCTCCCTGGGCTTCTTCTCGCACCACAGCAAACTGCCGTGCTGGATGTGAACGAGGAAATAACAGAGACACTTTGAAGCGCTGCGGGGGAGCAACAGGCTCCACCTGCAGAAGATCATCGTGCGCAAACATCAGAGCCTCCCTCGCTCTCAGCCGCCGTCGCGCTGGAAGCGGAATGTGACTTGTTAACCATACGGACAGATGGTGTCTTTGCTGAGCGTTTATCGTGTCACTCTACTGATAAAAATCTTTGTCACTGTGCCCTGAATTATGTCGGTTGAAGCAATTATGATTAATAGGCTCTCGTCATTGCCACAACGCACATTAGGCAAATAACTGCACAACTGTAGAACACAGGCGCTGGTTTCGGGAGCATGAATTCTAAAAGTTATCATCACCGACTGAGTTACTGCATTACTTGGATCGCTTTCCTCTTGTTTTTAAATGTAATTTATTTTTATTGTTTGATATTGATCTCCATCCTTGGTGATCGGCATAACATCAAGAGGAATAATGAGCAGTTCTGCACGAGAAGTCGGAGTCACTGTAGTTTATTTGGAGGTTCATCAGTCAAATCACTTCCAGTAGATTAGGTCTTCTCGGATCCTATTAAGGCTGACAAACTGATTATGAGCTCACTTGCCTCCTTTACACCTTCAGTGTAATTACTTCTGCCACCTGGGTTATGTCTCCGATCTCACTTATCTGTCATTTGACTAGTTAGAGGGATACCACAAAAAATATAATATTAATCATCCCTTGTGTCCTCTGGAAACATCAGTAATTATGAAACTTTTTTGGCCTTTGTCTCTTTTTCTTTTAAGGTTTTACTTCTGCATAGTTACAGTTACAAGGAAACAGCCTTGATCAGTGCATGCATTCATGTTTTAGTATCGGGATTTGCTTCTGAATGCTAAACATAAGAAAATCACCAAACTTAACTTCATGTTTATTTAATTGTGCGCTCTCAGCTTTTTGGAACATAATTCCAGCAGTTACTGTTGTTTGTGTGTCTGTTGAAGCTTATGATGCAATAACACAGTAATGCTGCAGGAGGCAGGAACCAAACAGATGGAACAAGACTGTTCTCCTGCAAAAGACAATTCAACACAAACCGACTCTTAACAAAACTAATCTAAAAGGCAGTAACTAGGCTGCACAAAACGCTGAAGCATCTGTTTAGGCTGGTGTGTGTGTGTGTGTGTGTGTGTGTGTGTGTGTGTGTGTGTGTGTGTGTGTGTGTGTGTGTGTGTGTGTGTGTGTGTGTGTGTGTGTGTGTGTGTGTGTGTGCGTGTGTGTGTGTGTGTGTGTGCATGTGTGTGTGTGTGTGGACCAGAGTCTCCCGCCCACATGCTGTTACCATGACTGTCACAGGTGAGCAGTGTAACAGTTTACACCCAATGAATTGAGCTGATGTACAGTAGCAGCTCTTTATCTGCTTTTACCACAGTGGCTCAGCTCACTACAGATATGATGGGATGGCGTGTAGTGTCTGAGCCACTTAGGTAATGCAAATCGAATGGCATTGACTCGAATTAGCAGACGGGTGTGGCTCTTAACGAGTCCTTATGGGGAAAAGAGGTTACGATGGCTGATGTACAAACACTGTTCATTTTACATCTAGATCTGGTAAAACCTGATGCAACTGGATTTAACTTCTGCTGGCGTTGGCTGTGCACACATTTTAATATAAGGTCACCACCTCATACCTAAAAAGGCCACAGAAATCACACGGCGGATGTTCTGTACTGTGACAACGAAAGGAATGGACGACGTCAACGTGTGCCTTGTGCAACTACTTGTGTTGCAACGACCCGGTGCTTTTCCTTGTATTTAGTCTGACACAACAAACTGTACGTGATATAAAAAATTGCATTTGCTCAATTTCCTCTTCTTTGTGTAGTGGTGTAAGACAAGTTTTTGGCATAAAAGATGGATTGCTAGGTGGATATTTGCATGTATTGTGGAGGCATCCAGTACAACACTACTGTGGATACAGGCTGCTCCTTCAGCCCTTCAGTCTATGCTGCACACGGCTGCTTCTGGGCTGCGCTCGCTCTCTGTCTTCTCCATAGACAAGGTGTAACACGGAGGAAGGAAAGGCAATCTTTTTGTGTTGCGCTTCCATGTGTGCACGTACCTGCGTATGTGTACAGTTACACAAAAACACACAGAGATCCCTGAGTGTTGATGACAAATGGTAGCAACGGGATTTGGGCTCCAATCAATATTTTGTTAGAAGGAAATGGAGCACCAGGCGGAATGTTGATTTCAGGAGAGCAACTGTTTCTCCATAGGAATCCCAATTGACTCTCATTATGTTCTGGTCTAAAGGAATCAATCCAGCCACAGATGGCTTCTAAATTGGTTCAGGATCTCTGCAGTATGTGTCATTGCCTGTCTCACACACAGGCAACTACGACATATTAGCAAACGTAAAGGAAGTTATATGTGAGTGATGCGACTTTCCACAGAACCCGGTTTAAAAATAAATATTTTAGAAATATTACTCAATGGCGTCATCATGAATATCTGTTACTCTGCTGCTTCTGTAAGGTAACCTAGAGAGGATGATGATGATGGTTGTCCTGGTAACCTTGTCAGGTTAATCTGGTGAGAAGCAAATAAGTTGTCATGGCTTCATTTTGTTAAATTTCACTGCCAATCATTCTCTGTCACCAAGAGAAAACCAAATTGGGACTCTGAACAAGAAGTGTTGATTATATTATTAAATAAATTACCAATTCAGCGCTTTATTGGTCTGAGATAACAGTTTTTATTTTAAGTAGCAAATTACAGCTCAAACTGTATTAATTTCAAACCAATTTAGACCCCAGGATCTATTCTCTCTAGGAAATTGTTACTGTTTGTGATTAGATAAATAATGAAGAGCATGTTTCAACACATTCACTGTCTATAAGCTTTTTGTCATAACTCAATATAATATAGGAGCTAAAAAGGGTGATTGTCTAATCTGGGAATAAACTTTGAGAAGAGAGCAGCTTTACAATAGATGTCCTTTGCCTGGTAATAAAAAGTGTGAAGCTGTATTTCTTCTCTTAATGCTGGAAAATGTGCATGGCAACAGCTCCCAGTAGGACTTCCGTCACTGCAGTGCATTCAGTGCCCAGCATGCAGTTCAGTCTCATTATACGCCAACAACAAGGTTTTTAAGTCAACTGGCATCAAGATTTAAGCTCGTTTTGATTTATTTAATGGACCACATAATATGCAGGACTGACCAACCGCAGGTTCACGGAAAGAAGCCCATTGGTTAGATTTGAAAAGAAACTATTTATATGTATTTATAGAAAGTGCAATCTGGTTTTATTACAGTCTGGGTGAATGGCTTCCTGGACTCAGGGGGTCACGCTGTGACTGTGGACGCTCCTGGGACTCTTGAAGTTGTTTAGTGGCGTGAACATAATTACAGTTAGAGTACTGTGTGTTTGGACATGTTGTGGTGCCAGTGGCTGTGGCTAAGAACAGCGCTGGGTTAATGAGTCACCCAGTGGTGGTTTCCTGTTTTTATTGACCACAGCCAGTGGGTGAAACGTGTCAGCGGCAGCAGCAGTACAACTCTTAATGCCCGGGTTAAAACAATAAAGCTGTTTTACAATATGTGTCCAATGTGTAGAATATTATGATGCCCACCGATGGCTGCATGGCGCTGGTTGACCTGCACACGTCGGCCTATTTAGAGCGGGAACGCTGTCATCCTCTTCCTGTCCTGGCTCCTTCATTTTCTGGCAGCGTAATGATGCTGTGATGTTTTCTGTCCCATCCATTACACCCAGAGCACTGGGAGCGCCCGCCACGGGAGGCGCGGACCAGTGGCAATGAATAACATCACAATGTGCGGCTGTGAGTGCGCCGCAATCATTTATGCCAACGCAGACACAAGTCATCACTGCTGCACTGCTGCATTTATCCAGGTGGAAAACGTCAAGTGTGCGTTTCATTAACTCACTGTCATTTAATGTTCATTGAGTTTTTTCCCCACATCTGTGTCCTGCTGCTGTTTCCCTCTGGGCTTAACGTTGTTTCTGAGACACTTAGGAGTTTCCTAAAGACACTTTACATAGTAAGGTTATAGACCTTTAGTGTGAAAGCACTGAATGAACAGTATATATTATATTTTTATGTGCAGCAACAAACTATAGAGACATTTTATTTTCTGACCCTGGCAAAGGCGTAGTTTTCCAGGCGCAGGTGGACAGAGAAAGGCCACAGTGTTTTTATTAGCATGTTAATTACCGTAATTAAACAAATTATACTGATATATCATAATATATATAATATAGAATATTATATATATTATAATATAGAATATAGATAATATATAATATTAGAATATTATATATATATAATATATATTATATATTAATATATATATATATATATATATATATATACTATATATATATATATATATATAGTATATAATATACTATATATATATATATATATCTTCTATATCTATATATATATATATCTATATATATATATATATAATATATATATATCTACTAACAACTATCACAAGAACATGTATTGCGAAAACCGACTGTCAAATTGGTTTGAGGAACCCTCCTCGCCAAATTTCATCCACTGGAGGAACAAATGATATCATTTCTTAATCATTTCTTTAGAATTTCTCAGATACTATTGTTTTGTCATGTTTCATAAGAACCATGGACAGGAAGACTGTACATTGAATGACCTGGATTTGGATTTTAACTCTTGACTTAATAATTCTTAGAAAGAGTTTATAAAGTCACGACATTAGCTGAACTTCTTAATGCAACGCAGCCTTTTGCACCATTTACTCTGTTACTCTTACCTGTCCTTACATCATAACAAACCCCACAAAGACAGTTTTCTCTGCTGATTCAGTAAACATGATGCTCTTACAGGCACTGTACTGTGGTACAGTATTTTCTACATTTTGTCTGTTTACACAATATATTCAACTCCAAACTTGCCTACTGCCAAGTTTGTAAGAACTCCTCCCTGCAAAGACTCAAAGGCAGCTAAAGATCATGCATCCGAACACATTTATGGCAAATGGTGCAACATGTAAAGTCGCACTATTCTGCCATGGGATTGTTTTTTGTCATCAGAACGGGAGCCGGCTCTAAGTGAAAAGACGTGACACTGCAGTCAAAGATTCGCTGACTTCCTGCAATTATGCGATGCTGGAGCGTCTTTTATATCATGATTCAAACTCAGAATCGCGTCTGTGTTTACTCCAGCTATGTCATTTAGTTCAATACGCTCATTTGTGGTGTAGACAAAATCATTTTTAAAGAAAAGAGAAAGAAATGCCTTTAAGATCACTTGTAAGAGCCCACTATTGATTGTGCAAATCCCTTTGAAACTTGACAGAGTGTAAATCAAACGAGAAGTGACTTTGCTGGAAGATCTAGTGCGAGCACACTGTACAACATCAGAATTTTAATAGGATTAGCTCAGAATAGACTCCTCTCCATGTATCCTGGGGCACAGTGGAAAAACCCTATTTCACAGTTTTTTCTCAGGTGCCTTCTCACAACTTTCAAACTGAATATGTGAGTGAAACTGCAACTTTTTGTCTTCATTTGCAGAGCTCTCGCCGGGCGCGTTCATCCGCAGCAACATTTCAAATGGGAATAAAAAAAAAAAGAAGAGGGTTCAAACTCTTGAGGTGGGAAGAGGCGCAAGGTTGACTTCAAAAGCCTGAGCTCAGCTCAGTGCAGTGAAGCTGGACACAACAGCGGCAGAGTTCAACCAGTGTTCCTCACAGAACAAAGCGGTGGTTTATTAAGCAAAGCTATGATGCAAGAAAACCTGTCCGGCCGTTTGGAGGAGAACGAACTGCTTAGTAGGTCAAAATACAGTAATATCACATTAAAGATGTAGATTTATTCTAAACCAAACCCACTTTTCAGTTAGTGACCTGTTACTGACTCTGCTCTCGCTCTCCTTCCCTCTGACCTCGACCCTAATTCCAGCCACTCCTACGCCCCCCCCCCCTCCGCCTCCCGTTACTTCTCTGATCAATCATTCCATTCACCTGTGCCTTTCCCTCCACCTCTGCTTAAATGCTCCTCATCCACTCGCCCTTTGCTAGTCTGTCGATGTCAGGTTGAAGTCGTCACGTTGCTTCTCCAGGCTGATTCATACTGGTCTCTGATTTCTGGTAATCCATTGTTTTGTCAGCCTAGCTCTGTTTTGTCTTCCTGGCTGTTTGAGTTCACAGTTTTAGTGTTTGATTTTTTTAACTTGTGTTTTAAATGTATAAGGTTGCATTAAAGAACTGTGTCAGCCCTATTTAAATAGATGGTCTGCCATTGGTGGTAGACAGTATGTAGAAATCCCAACTAAGAAACACAGGAGAGGAGAGTCCTCTGCCTCAGTCAGTGGGAAAGAGTTGATGGAGACTAGACGGGGAAAAAAGCAATAAAAGAAGAACAACACAAGCAGGGTGGCGGATCCAGCAGCTCAGTGACGTACGCCAGGTGGGGTCTAACCTCGCAAATACCAGATGACTAAAATTAAATGAAATAAAAATCATGTTCATTGATCTGTGTTATAAATGTTAGAAAATATATTTTTTTCTCTCTACTTTCAATTATTTTAAGATGTTCCTAAGTAAAAATCGCTGACTTTGCACATTTCCTGATCTTACAGTATATGGTGAAAAACTGGAAGTGAGCCAAAACTGGCAAATACCTAATTACTAAATTAAAATTAAATAAAAATTCATTTCTGTCCATTGATCTGTGTTATAATTGTCAAAAATATATATAAAAATATATATTTTTTGTGTAATTTTAATTATTTTATGCTGATTTTGCACATTTCCTGATCTTATATGGCGAAAAACCGGAAGTGAGCCTAAACTGCCAGTACCATAAATGGGCTGAAACAAGACGTAATTTGTTCCTGTTTCACAGCTTGTATCCGGTATAAAATTTGCAGCCAGATACAGACAGAATTATTCTAGATCATGAATTTGTAAAACCTGCCCAAACATCTTTATCGACATTTTTGTGACATAATTACTTGTCTGATGGCTTGTCTGAAAACCAGCAGAGAAAACTCATGAGGGGAAACTGGACAGGTCTGCCGCAGTAAACGTTTCAAGTCTTTGAAAAGTAAATTTGAACCTTGATTGAAGTATTGTATTATTTAAATCAAGAGCAAAGCTCAAAATCCGACCAACGCAGAATTGAAGATTTTAAATACAACTTAAAACTTTACTGAGGGTTAAAATTGAAGTTACTATGCAGGTAACTCTAAAGTCTGATTCCTGAGGTCTCACCAGACATAAACGTCATCACGTCACTGGCAGAGCAACAGAAAGAGGACGGCAGAGAAGTGAAAGCGCAACAAGTCATTTCCATCATTTCCTGTTTCCCAGAAATTTAACCATTTTCATTTCATTTACTGCTTAGCAGTGCCTCGTTCACAGCTAGGGAGGTTACTGATCATCACCCACGTCACGTACAGTAACCACAGGGTCAGGGGTCTCATATATACGTGTGAAACATGCCTCATTGTTTCCATGTTTAGCCACGTTGCTGTGTAATTTATCACCGCGGGTGTAAACTCAGTGTGATTTTTAACACTACCCTACTTTGGTTCTGGTTCCTAAAGGGAGAAACAATAAGATGAATATTCAGCACCTTCACAGCTTTACTCTATCTGGATGATTATTTATAGTTGTGCCTTTACTCCCTCTATTCTTTTATCCACATCCAGGTCTGTCTGTTCTGAGATGATGTACAACTTACGTGTTTTCAAGACACTTTGGGAAAATATCTGTGAAATGTGCTGCATTGAGTAAGAAAACAGTGGGTGGAAACATTTTAATTCATCATACCTTGTCTTTGCTGTGTCAGTGAGGCAACTGCAGGAGCCCCCATTAATAACTCAGGCAGTGGGGGCCTTATTATGCAAGCCCTGCAACCTGAGAGCCAGTCACCTGTTCTGCTACCTGAGCCGGAGTCCTTGGGACGAAGGCGTAGAGACAGGTAGTTAGCCTCGGCGTTCAGAGGAAGCCAAGGGTACGTGTGGAAGCTGCAGAGACCAGCAGCTGCAGTCAATGAACTCACTGAGAAACAGCACGATGCCGTGAAGCGCGTGCGTGCGTGCGTGTGCTCAGAACTTTCACGGCTCGGCCAAGGACACCGCTCCACATGCCTCTCATTGCCGGAGCATATTAACCTGCGGTTTCAGACGAACAGTGACTAAAGCAAGCCTTAGTCACTGTTTGTGTAAATATAGCGACTCGGTTGGTGAGTTGCACTTTTGCTCCGTGATCCCTTGTCAGCTGAGACTGCGCTTGACGGGGGCTTGAGGAAAGACCGGCTGACTGCCAGCAACTGTGGCACCTGCTGAAAAGGGTGGATAAGTCTGGTTCAGAGCGGATGATGTCGGCTCGGTCACTGCTGTAGCAGGTAAGGAGGCTCCAGTGAGGTCTGATCTGCACATTCTTATTCGGATGTGAAATATCAGTTTGTTTCTGTTTCATATGGGAACTACTGCTGAATCTCTCTCTCTAGTTAGTCTGCCATTAGTGGTAGACAGCATCATGGCTGCCTACTGTATGTGGGAGAGGAAGGCCGTCTGCCTCAGCCGGTGGGACTGATGAAGGTGATGGAGACGAGAGAAATGAGTAATAACTCACAAGCAGCTTGGCTCATCCAGAAACCGGAGACTTGCAGCTACAGAAAGGGGGCGCAGAGAAATGGGGATGCTACTAGTCTGTCATCATTTCTACCATTTAGTGTTCCCCAGAAATGGACTACAGTACTACGTTTAGTACTCTTTAATAGTGCCTGATTCATACTGTAGCTGGAGAGGCTCCTGATCATCACCTTGCTGTATTTAGCATTCACGTCATAACCATCTCTCATTTCCGGAGAATCCTCACTCGAGGTCGTGTGACTAAACCGGCTCACGGGGCTGTTTGTGTAAATATAGCCACTCGGTTAATGAGTTGCACTTTTGCTACCTGATCCCCTGTCAGCTGAGACGGCGCTTGACGGGGGCTTGAGGAAAGACCGTCTGACTCCCGGGAACCCTTCTGGTCCTGAGCACCAGCGGGATCCAGCTGTGGCACCTGCAGAAACAAGTGGATAAGTCGGGTTCATAGAGGATGATGTCGCCTCGGTTACTGCTGTAGCAGGTAAGGAGGCTCCAGTGTGCTGTAAGGCTGGATCTGCACATTCTTATTTGAGCCTGGTATTACAGGAAATACCAGTTTGTTTCAGCTGTGAATTACTGCTGAATCTCTCTCTCTCTCTCTCTCTCTCTCTCTATCTCTCTGGGCTGCTTGTGTTTTCCTGCTGTGAATGCCAGCATATTATTCCCCATGTGACCACATTCCAGTCACCCACAGTCAGGATCACTACAACGTGCTTGACTTACTCTGACAAATTGCTCTAATACAAAAAGCCCGTACGCAACGGCTGCAGCTCACAGCAGGGGGCATGTACTGTACTAAACCGTGATTCACTGACCAATAACGCGTTTTCCAGCATCAGGAGCATATTTGGAAATAAAACACCAAAGTAAATATTCCTCACGCAAGAGGCGACGGGGCGGCTTTTCATTAAAGCAGCCGAACGGCGCTGCAGCACAGGAAACACATAGAGATGTAAAAGATTGTATGCATAAAGCAGAAAGCTGCAATAATAGCGGGCGGCCCCTGACAGTCTGTCGGCTTCCACCGCCGTACACTTCACAACACATCTGAGAGCAGGCGTTTTGTCCCCGAGTTCCCTCAGAGAGCCTCATTTCAGGACTGGCTGTGCTGATGGGTTTATCTCCTTTATACCCACAGCGCTGCACAGCTCGCCTCCTTCCGAGCAGCTGTGGGCCTCACAGCCCCCTCTCTGTTTCTGGCCCTGTCAGGAGCACAAAGGCTTCACGCCGTCACCGGGTACCGCGCGCGGAGCGATGAGAGTATGGCCACATCTGCCAAGCAGAGGCCCAGCTCAGTGTGCGCTGTCACCGTGTTTGTCAAAAACACACTTTCCCTTTCTATTTTCCACACACGCACACACACACACGCACACACACACACCAGTTGCAGGAAGGGTGAGGTTTACTTGAGGCCAGTCACGTCTCAACATAGACAATGACACAAAACCACAATGTGTCAGACTACTGTACGCGTGTTTTCCAGTTGCTCAACCTGACTTTTTGGAGGTTAGCAAACCTTTACAGAAGCGGATGTTTGTCTGTGTGATGAGGAGGAGGAGAACGATGTCACGCCATCTTCATTACGTTTGTGACCCTTGACGTGGTTTGTTTCAATCCAGTGTTTGTTCAACTTATTATGCTTCTCGCCTCCTCCTGTTCCCACTTTTATAAGGTGCAGCATTATGAAAAGCTGCTCCTTCCTCCAATTACACTCGCTTGCAAATCAGAACTGAATCAAAGAGCGAAAACGGGGCGAAGATGGGGACGTCTACATTTCTATTTTCGTGCTGCTGTTCGGGCTTGCTCTCTCGTCCCATGTGACTCGCTTCAAAGTGGAACACACAGGGTAAACATAATTACTTTCCCCGTATTGTATGCATGGTGCCATTCATGCAAAGATTTAAACAGCCCAATAACATGACTTCAATTTGCGAGGTCTTACTATGACATTGTGCCGTGCAACGGAATTCTGTGCACGCTTGCCGTGTTTGTTTAAAGTTTAAATTACGCCTCCCTATGTTATGATCTCAGACTGTAATAGTTACACTGAAATGACTGAACTGACTCCACAGCATTTGCTGTCTCATAATTTCTAAAGGAACGGCATCATTTATCACCATAGCGATGGGTAAACAGACAATAACATCCTCTGCCACCTCCTGAAACAATGGGCCCAAACATTCAGGCTTTCGCTGTTGTTAAGTAACATCATGGCAGGAGAGCCATCATCAGCTGAGAGGAGGAAGCTAAACACGTGGGAGAGAGATTTAATTTCTGGTGTTGATGGATGGGAGTGAACGTGAGCACAGAATAATGATGGGATGATAGAGTGGGTAATGAATTATTAAAGCGTTAGCAGAAAAGCAGCTTTAGCGACAGGTTAGCAGACGGGTAGATGAGCTGCTGGAAGAATCCTTTGGAAGCGTGTTCCGTTTTGATCCACGTATGATAACGGTGCGGCCCCAAAACTACTGTTTCCTCATGTAAACTCTGTTTCTGTTGTGAACTGACAGATGAGAAACTAGGAGACAGCTGGTCGATGCCAGTGGGTTTCCACACTCAGATTCCCAAGTCTTCTGACACCTAACTTCGAGGAGGTAAACAGCTCAGGGCGCACGAACGCCAGCGCATGTGCTCGCCGGGTCTCACTGACCTGGAAAGTTACAGTTTCTGCAAATAAGCTGTAGATACTGACTTGTGCTCCTTCCTAAACGGTTTTGCCCAAAGGGAGTAAAATAAATGTGATTTTACATTATATGTTTGTTGGGATACAGTATGAAAGACTTGTCCATGTGTTCAATACAAATATTACTGAAACTGAAACAGTTCATTTTCATCATGGTAAACATTTGATCTCTGCTGCTTTTTGGGCAACGTCTTCAAAATTTGCATCCATTTTATAGCAACCTTTGAGCAGGAGTGAGTTATTCATTAAGCCGACTTGCGAAAAATTCCTGGTTAAAGCAGGAAACGGGTGCAATTAAAGCATCTGCTGTGTTCAAAGGCCAAAACAAGAAACAAGACTAATCTGGATTGTTCCATGAATGTCTTTGCTACTTGATGCCTATCAATTTACATCTTGAAAAACAGGATTAACATACGCAGGAGTGCAGATCTGCAGCATCGCGGTGGATGATATCCCTCCCTTCAGAGTGATTATCCATTCCTCAGCCCGCTGACGCTGCTAATAGGATGCTTTTTGTCTCTTCGCAGGCTTCGAGTGAGGACATCGCTGCTTCGGTGCACAGGAATGTCCTGTCATTGGCTGCGTGTCGGGGGCAGGAGGAGAAGGAGCGCGTGTCGTTTCGAGCACTAACACAGTCCTCACACTGCAGCCAGCGGAGGTCCAGCCCGTTCCGGAAGGGGTGCGGTGAGGTCCAAACTGGCGCCGTCCCTCCTCCACCTCCAAGGATCCGTCAGCACGCGCACGCGAAGGCGCCCTCACATCTACCTTTGGTGAAATGCATGTCTCCCACCGCCGCGCAGACCTGAGCCCACAGAACTGCTGCAGCGAAGCCTCAGAGGAGTGCAGACAGGTCTGCTCGGAAAACAGGGGCGTCCAACTAGTGGAGTGCAGTCTTTGCTTCGCAGAGGACATCAGGCAGGAGGTGACGAGTGGATCCTTAACGGAGCCGTCCTCGCGGCGCTACCGCTCCTGTGTCCACCGCGAGCTCCCCCTGAGGTCCAGTAGGTCTGTTGTGTTTCTGGACAAGTCGCTCTCCATTTCCCTCGTGGATCTGGAAGGAAGACGCGCGCCTGAACCCACGTCGTTCACCTCCACCCTGTCCGTTCGCTTCGGTGCCTCATCCTGGCACAGACTCGCAGACAACAAAGCAGCCTCCACGCCGGGCCCCGAGCACCGCAGAGGCCCGGGGAGCCCCGCGGGTCACGGCAGAGGCCTCCTGGCAAAGCAGCGGGGCCACGGGGTCACGCAAACAGCACCCGCTCGCGGTGTTAACAGGAAGCCCCCTGATTCGCACGCACGGCGCCACAGCGGTGCTTTGGGATTATTGTCATTCAGAGGGCCAGGCCCCTCGCACACAAAGGCTGGGAGGCAGAAGGGGAATGCAGATGAGGCAGCTCTCGCTACCCGGAGCAATTTCACTCACAGGCAGCACACTTTCAATACAGGCCCAGGTATGAATTTCATCACCTTCCTTCAGAAGTGAAAGTCTTAAGTACCCGTGCCAGTTGATCTGAATGCTCCTTTCAGGGACTCACATTCCAAAGTTATTGTAGATAAAAAAAATAATCTTATTTCTGGTGGGAGAAAAATATTTTTTATTTATCCTCCCATGAGTCCCAGCTCTTCTGCATAAAATCTGAAGTTAGGAGCTGAATCTGCATATATTAACAATGGGTTGCAGCATCTAAACATAGACAGGATTTGCATGATGTTAAAGAATATTTCTGATCTGTTTGAATGAGATCAAGGTCGAAACAGTACTACAGTAAAGCGGACGGTTTGGCTCGAGCAAGAAATAACCCAGCCCAATGATTCCTTTCATTTTACGGCAGCCGTGGCGAACCGGATTCATCCACTGGTTTTTCAGGGATCCATTAAATGCAAATACACTTTGTCCTCACTGTAAAACCAGCGAGGCGCTGGCAGTGCTGTCACTGGATGCTGCAGCCGAAGACGACTACAAATGTGCCGTCGCTGCCTGAAGCGGCTCACCTGCCTTCACTGACACATGGGCCGCCTCAGGAAAATGCAGCGCCGCAGTTAATTATTAACCGGCTCAATCCGCTCATTACGACGTTTATTTTCTGCTCGATCCCCCGTTTCCTCTTTTATTCATCCCATTGTGTTCTTTCATGCTCAGCACATTTGGAACTGAGGCGTGAGCAGCAGTCACGCTCGTTTGTTGCGCTCGCGATTCCTGGCGCTCTGTCCACGCGCCACGTGGAGGAACCAGGCTACAGGTGCACGGCGCCTGCACTGTCATCCTTTACATTATTCATTAGCCACGCTCCTGTTCCCTCTGGGTTTCTTCTATGTGTTGTGGGGGTTGTGTACGAGTGCATCAGCGTGTGGGAGAGTCAGAGCCAGCAAAGGGTTCCCGTCAGTTTATTGTGTCTGTTTGCCATCTGATTCTTTCTTTGACACGAAAGTTACCGTCGTATCTACCGAATGCGACTCCTTCGTGTAAAAGTTAGCGTGTGGAAATGAGCTCACGCTGCAACGGAAGCCGCTCCGGAATGATGTGACTTTGCCAAACTGCATTTCACAGTCATTCGGTTCCTCTGTGTCTCTCCCTCGAGTCGACTCCAGAACACGGGGCGGGCAGCCAGCGGGTGTCAAGGCGCAGGGAGGAGGAGGAGGAGGAGGAAGAGGAGGAGGAGGAGACTGCGAGCGGACGCTCTCCACAGAAGCTCCACGAGCCTCCGCTTCGGTTCGGACCTGCTGCTCTCACCCTCGGCCAAAGGATGACTCTCTGGACGGAGCCCCCGTGATTCTCAGCCTCAAAGTAGGAGCCCTACAGTCCTCCAGTCCCGTTTCATGGCAAAATTTCCCCTTTTTGAATGCGTCATTTAGTTTTTCCACTCAGGAAAACTAAGATTGGTGTTTAGAGATGTGAGGTATTCCCCTCTGTTGGACCCCCTGTGTGAACACACGTCTCCCCGCTTCAGGAGGCTCTGGAGCTGTACAGGCCCGACTTCATCAGCCGATCCCAGCGTCGGGTGAGGAGGCTGGAGCAGCGGGCCCGGAGGAGGCGAGCGCTGCAGGGCTGCAGCCCAGACCTGGTGCAGGGCCTCAGGGAGGATGGAGGCAGACAGAGGAGGAAGTGCACCACGCCAGATCCGCTTAGCGGTGAGCTAAATAAAAACGGCTGCCCGCCACACGTTGCCCGCCGCAGACAATGGATGTGAAGGTTTCACATCTCCTCAGCATCGCGGAAAATGTAGGTCACTCGATAATAATCGCGGGACTAGGTGAAGGGGAAGCGTGGCGTCCGCCCTGCAAACAGCGCTGAACAATTCACGGTTTGGGGTTATTTCTCCAAGGGTCAGCCAAAAGCACATGCCAGTTTTTTTATATTTGTATTACAGCATGTTTTCAAAACAAAACACCTTCAGCGATGCTATTGTAGGAACTTCTTGGTGTTTCTTAGTATTAACTGTAAATGCATCAACCTCAGCAAAAGAGACTGGGGATGCTGATGGTCTAATCTGCTCAGTGTAGTGGCATTTATCCAACTTTGCCCTCTGCTGGTCAACATTTGGTACTGCACGTCAGCTAGTCAGCCACAAGTTGGCATTATATGTCAAGACCAGTCCACACAATGGAACAATCAGGCAGCTGCTGTACTCACCCACGTCATATCAATTAGCAGAAACACATCTGGCACTGCATTAGCATCCAAATGTGATGTAAAGAGCAGGTCGTCAATAAGAACGTGTGTCTGTCTGAACAATATCTGCTCTAAATCAGCATTTACCCACAAAGCAGGAAAGTGTGTATCACTGCCAGTGAAGATGTCAGATCTTTACACAAAATAACCCAGGAGCAGAATTCTCTGGCACATCCACATTAGTGCTTATGCATGGACGGGTACAGTATTTACGTTTCGAGGCTGTTGTGATGCGCGTTTGACGTTCATAAAGGTGTAGATTATGATTTCACCGCTGCAAATGCTGTTCCATATTCAGCCAGAGTCGCGTTTATCTTCCTTTCACGCCGAAGCTGTCAGACACGAAAAACTGTGACAAGGCTTTGTTCAGCTGATGTGAGCAAACATCACACTGAGCAGTTTTCCCCTGCACCAGTTAACGGAGAACGTGTGGATTTAACGTTGCTGCATCTTAAAGACGTCCCGTCTGCACCGGCAGAGTTTTCACTAATAGTACTTCTGGCAAGTACTTGAGTACTAGCTGTACTTCAACTAAGATTTCCAAGGTCACCATGGACTCCTATGAGGAATCTTCAAATCCTCCTGTAATCTGGAGTCTTTTGACCTGAGCAGCAGCAGTCAGGCAAACTGTACCTATACAGCTGGAAGCCAGTCCTCTTTGCATATCAGATTCATTTCCATATTAATACTTATTTGTTATTCGTGTGTGTGTGTGTGTGTGTGTGTGTGTGTGTGTGTGTGTGTGTGTGTGTGTGTGTGTGTGTGGGTGTGTGTGTGTGTGTGTGTGTGTGTGTGTGTGTGTGTGTGTGTGTGTGTGTGTGTGTGTGTCCCAGATAACCTTTTCAAGCCTAGAGAGAGGTCTATATCAGGCGGAGAGATGCAGCGGAGGTCCAGAAGGTGAGTTTGATGAGGAGACGTCACTCTCGCTCTCCTCGCTCTTTTGATTTTCATTCAGGGACGATCCATCATGCCTGTTTGTCTCATCTGACACGCACGCAGGTTTGTTTGTGTACAAACGCTGCGCATATTCATGCAGACACGTTTTGTACGTATACAATAGATGTGTGACATCCACGGGTCCTGACAGGAGATGCGAGCTACCCTCTGCTAGCCTTATCGCCCTCTTTTTCCCCCCTTCCCTTATCTGGAAAGCCACAGCTGATCAGATGTCGACTGCCCATTGTAATCTTTTTCCAAAGCGACACTATCTGACTTGGAGGATCTCTTAACGAATTGGTTGTAGTTGTGGGAGTGAAAAAGGAGTCTGCGTGAGACCTGTTTATCAGTGGATCCAGGTTTCTGCAGGCTATGGCCTCAGCAGATAATACCTTGTTTCTGGGATTCCAGTCTCTTGGCATATCTCAGCCACCCCCAGACTTGTGATACCGCATTCCCCCGGCTCTGTATGAATTTGCCTTTTTGTGTCTGTAGGATTTACAACAAGCTGCCGGAGGTGACTAAGAAAAAGGAGGAGGAGAAAAAGAGGGCAGAATCACAAACCAACAGACTGCGAGCAGAGGTTTTTAAAAAGGTACAGTTGCAATTCATTTTGGGTTCAAACAGTTCAAACCACTGATTACTGTACATTAAACTGGCAGAAACACGAACAACAACACAAATATATTATAGCTCTACGGCTTTAAGTGTTTTCTGAAATCGTCTGATGTATCTAATATGAATGAATTAATTATTCATACATGCGTTGATGCAGTGAACAAATAGCAAAAGCACTGATCTTGCAGATGATGAGGCGAGACAGGCGCAAACATGGTCTTGTCCACTAGAGGTCACTGTTTGCCTGATAAAGCCCATCCTCTCATTCGCCACTGCTCCGTTTCCCAGTCATGCGTGTTCTGCCTATTTTCATGTGATGTCCATTACCGTTGAGCATTTTGTGTTTTCCACAGTATCAAATGAGATACAGAATCAGAATCAATCATAAAGCATCACCACTGGCCCCGTTTCTCAAATTCTGTCTCTGAGACTTTGGGTTTTGCTGCAGCAGACACATCTCTGTATAATTTATTGTTGCTTATTTCAGGCCCAGCTGACATGATGCCTGAGACCTGCTCTAACAGGCGGTATCCGTGTCCCCCCGCAGCAAGACACATATGGCGAATGAATGATATATTGAGAGCGTGCAGTGTCAGACAGCTTCACGTGCGCTTGAGCCTTCACTCCGTCTCCCATTATAACCGAGCCACAGCAACAGAGTCGCTGTCACGCAGGTAGAATGTGAAGAAATGTGACGCGTTGCCTCCAGTGTCTTACAGGTGATTACACAATCGCTGTGGCTGATGAGAGGCAGAGTGGGAGCGTTTCCAACTATATGTTTTGCAAGATGGCTGCTTTTTCCCTCACTTGCCAATGTTTATGTAAACTGGGACATCATGATAAATTTATCTTATGCAAAACGATTCGCCCCTGGCCTCTGAAAAGTTTGGTTTTCAGGGAAAACACTGGATCTGTATCAAACCAGCCACGGGCGGGTCGCTGGAATACGAGGCGCACTATGACGTCAAATGGCTCGTTTCGTCCTCGTGGAAATAAGGGACACAAATGTTACAGAGCCGGCGCGACCTTGACAGCTCTGAAATAAAGCTATTAGTTGGGCTCAACCGCAGTGAGATTGGAAGAAAGGAGAGTGTTCCTCCCCCCAATAAACACAGACTTGTGTGTTTTAGAGGTCCCAGTTTTGTCAGAAAACCCCCCCACACACATACACACACAATCACACACACAATCACACACACACACATCCAGAGGTGGAGCGCGGCGGCCTCAAAGCACGAGGCAGTGGGTGGTTTTGAATCTCGGCTGAAATGAGATTCCAGCTTTTGGGTGGTACTGTAAGAGGAGTGTGATTGCATAGTGTGTGTGTGTGCGCGTGCGTGCCTGTGTGTGTGTGTTGGGGCGGGTCAGATAGCGAGCCAGAATTATTCTCCCTACCTGAGCTCGGCCACCTCTGGGGTGAGGCTGATGGAAGTAAAAGCCAATTTAGCAGCGGGAGTCGCTCCTGTGTGATGCAGAGCTGCTCTTAAAGGATTGAGGGGAGGAAGGTCTGAGTGCGGACAGATGTGTTTTTGATGCCGGGTCACTGCTACTATTGTTGTTTTTCTTGTTTTTGCAGAGGCTCCTGGACCGGATCCTCCAAAGATAACTGAACGCAAACCCGGCCTCTTCTCTCTTCTTCGGATGTGATGTGTAATGAGACTTCGATGCACCCGCTTCCCTCTGTGCCTGCACACGAGGCCACGCTGGGGTTAAATCACCTCCGTCAGCCTGATTACAAAGGGTTTGACGTTCGAGTTCATAAAACATCACATCTGCCTTTTGACACCCACTGAATCGGGACAATACAGACGCAGTATAATTGTACAGATTCTTTATAATATGACTCCTCAAGGTACAATTTCCCGTCAGTGTATCTCAATTATCTTGCAAGGGAAATAAAAGCATTTCAAGGACATCCTGCATTGGAGCCGTGTCATTTTCCAGGAAATTGACTTCCACAGGTCGGAGCAAGCACCTTGGCCCTGTCATTGGTACCGTACGGTAGCGGACCTGGGAAGGGCAGAACCGGTGCTCCGTCATTGGCTCCGCGTCTGCCTCCGGGCCTCTGGCACCCCCTCGTCCGGAACAGTGGAATTCCGAGCTAATCGAACTCAGGAGACGCGCGGCTCGTGTGAAAGGGGGCCTTTGTCGCCGGGCTCCACAGAGATGACATTGTAATAGGAGGGGAGAATTCTGGGCACAGCTCGGGAGCGCGGTCCAGGCGCGGCCGGTGAGCGGCGCTGACATCTCTGTGGCATTTAAACAGAGCCCGCTGGGATGAAGGGCGTGTGCCACAGGCCTCAATCAAACGCGCTCTATAAATACACGGCGGTGGGAGACTTCGGGTGAGTGGACTGCAGTATTTCAGAACCCCACGAAAAAGCCCAGTGCTACAGTACATATGCAAATGACCTCACTGATACCTACATGTGCTGCATATTACTAGCAAGGCCTGAGTAATGGGAGAGGTGGTCTCCTGCTGAGCGGGACTGACAGGTGAGTTGATACAGGGGGACGCGGACCCGTCAGTCAGCCTCCCCCCTTTGAAGCATCATGTGTCTGGATGTCACATCGCCGTCTGTCACTCAGGAGCCCCGAGGGCACAGCCCGTGTGCGCGTCCCGGACGAGGGGCACTAATTCATTGGGGGTTTCACTCGCACCCCATTCATTTGCGAGGCTATTCACATCTGTGTGTTCAAGGGTCACGACAGTATCATCAGCGCAAATAGTTCTGATATATAAACACGGGGCGAGGTTTCACGGGTTACGCTAGAATAAAACGGATCCGAAGAAAAATAGGCAAATTACACTTTTAGACTGAGGCTTTGGCTGTGAGATGTAACTCAATCAAAGTCAGCTCAGACGAAAACAGTGTCGCCTTTTTCATTTTCTTTGCAATTCGTATGTTCTGAGGTGTGAACGAATGCCTGCAGAGACACATCTGTGACTTGTGCCCAGTATCACACACACACAGGCTAAAAAAAAAGATTAGAGTAAACCAGACCAGGTGGACGGCAGAAAACACAGATGGGGCCAGGGAGATTACATTCTACTGTGTGTGTGTGTGTGTGTGTGTGTGTGTGTGTGTGTGTGTGTGTGTGTGTGTGTGTGTGTGTGTGTGTGTGTGTGTGTGTACTTGCATCACTGTGAGAACCAAAAAACATATTTTCCTAGTGAGGTAAGTTAATTATAAGAAAACCTTCAAAGTGAGGACATTTTGGTCGGTTTGAGGGAAGATGTGATTTTAGGGTTGAGGTTAGAATTGAGTTTTGGTTCGGATTAGAGCAAAGGTTAGACGTCTGCCTTCAGTTGTGATGTTTATGATAAGGGGCTATAGGGAAGGCATTATGAAAACTATTGATGTTTTTAAACGTTTTGTTAATTTACTATAATTAAATAAGGATATGCATGCATCTCTCTTTCATGGCCCCGCGTTGTGTTTGCGCAGGTTTCGTCGGGCAGCGCGGCGCTGACGTCACCTCACAGCTGGAAGGACCTGTCACTTGCATTTTAATTGCCCAGGTGAGCGTCCAACGTGCCCCACCTCCGATCCACGGACAGGTGGAAATATGCGCGCCAGTGTGCGTAACTGAAAGCAGACATCGCGACTTTTCTTGTAGTTTGACACTGGCGATAATAACCAGCGAAGCCGCGTCTCTACCGCGCGTTAGGCGGGTGGAACTACCGGAAACGTCCGGGTTTAGGACCCAGCGGCGTGGGAAACGCACATGGCTGAGCGTGGCCGCTCCAGTACGAGAGGAGATGGTGAGTCCGTGTCGCTCTCCACCAGCCTCCTCCTCCGCTCCTTCGGTCCCACGCAGCCGAGCCCCACAGCAGCACTCGGACGACGCGCGTGACCGTGCGTGTCCCCCGCGTCGTCGCGCGCCTCACGCCCGCTGCAGTCGCGGAAACTTTGTGGCGGTGACGCGTCCGCCGTAGCCCGCTCCGACCCGGATCTCCAGCCGCTCACCTGAGGACGCGCGCCCGGCACCATGCGCACCTGGAGGCGGCGGGGGAACTTTGCCTTCGCGGTCCTCGCTCTCCGCCTCTGGTGCCTGTCCACGGCGGCGGAAAACGCTGGCGGTCCGCGTTCCGACGGAGGAGCGGGTGAGTAAATGCAGCACAAGGCGAGTGAATATGATTTATAGTGAATTTAAAGGAGGCTTTGTCGGGATAGTAGGAAGCAGTAGATTTACTTCGTAGTCTTAGTTTATCAGTTTTTGTGCTTGTCTCCATTTTTCAGGGTATATAAAAATATTATTTTGACATCCTTTTCATAGCAGTGCATTTCTCACTTGGGGCAGGAGGGAAGAGACTTTTTTTTCCCTTAAACATCCATCTTTCTGCTCAGACAGAACAATAAAGGGAAGTCAGACTAGTGTCGGGATGGACGGATGAGTTCAGCGTCCAGGAGGATGCAGCTTTATCTTTACGTTGTAAACACAAACCCAGCAGGATGTTATTTTTACTCGGCTGCTAAATTTAATCTGCTGAATGAATAAGCCAGTGATAACCGGATATTAGGGGTAAAGGACCGAGCATGTGGCGAGATGCAGCTGATTTGTGAGCAAGCGTGTGTGGGCTTTGTGTAGATAAACCTATTGAACGTGCAGGTTGGCGAGGCAGGAGCCAGGCCTGAGGGAAGGGAACAGGAAGTTTAGGTCACGATTTAATAATTTATGGTGTGTTTCAGTCGGATGGTGGATGCACATACACAACGCTGTGTGTTTGTTGTCCCAGGGCTTGTGCTAACAAACACACGGCTCTAATGTTCATCATCAACAAGCCCACAACAAGGTAGCAGGGAGCAGATCCTCAGATGTTTACTGTGCACACATCATCTCTACGGGGGGTCATTAAAGCACTCACTCACTTGTAACCAATATACTGTATGAAAGCAAGGGAGCAGCAGGAAGTTCAGGGGGAGTACGAGCGCTGAGATTAAGAAGTGTGCGCTGTTTTTCAGTGGGTATTGACTTTCTATTTTCTCCATGTTTGTCCTCCTACCTGGAGACCAGGCCTGTCTCTATTATGAGGTTCCTCATTCAGTGCACGAGGACTTTGGATGGAAGGTCAAGGGATTTTTCCATGAAGCAGTTGCACAAACATTGCTTAGATTTTTGTTTTTTCACATGGAAAATACAGGAAATATAGATTTTTTTTTCTTCCATTCTATAAATTGTACTGTACTTTATTGTGCAACAATAGCGAGGAAAACTCGCTATTTTTTATTTGAGTGAAAGATAAATGAACACAGATCTTGAGAAGATTATTCCGGTTTGAGCTTCAGGAGGCCAGTGCTCGTGATGTGTAGTTTGGCTGTAAAGTTATCGGTCGTTGTGTCGCCAAAGGCTGAGATCAGCACAGCACAACTACAGTAGTTGCACGACTTTAGCCAGATTTGTGATTTGAGCCAATGCCGGGAGCTCGGCCAGAGCTGCTGTAGCACGAGCGCCACTAAGTGAAGTACATTATGGACCGGGGCTGATTGAATCTCACTGCCCTATAGTTCTCATAGAGCCAACAACCGGTGACTTGGACAGAGTCCAAACAATGCGTTAGATGCCACTGAATCATCCGATGGCAGCGGTGATTTGTGTCGTTTCCTGGTTGTGATGCCAGTAACATTCCACTACTGATGACCAACAGGTGCGTTCTGTTGACAGCAGTTACACTATCTCACCGTTCATTGCTCTACAGGACGTCCCCATGTTGTCCTGTCACTCTCCAAATGTGAGGAGAAGATAAATGGGTCCATGACAGCGGTTACTCCATCATCAGAGAGAATCCTTGCAGTTAGACACGAACAGGAAATAGGCCTCAAGACCCATCTTTTTATTACTGTAGATACATATAGAAATGCTTTTAACAGAACGTATGAGCTACAATCATTGTCTTTGTCTCTCCTGTGCATATTAACCGGCTTTCTGGGGGTCTAGTGTGTTTTTTTTTTTCCAGGCAGAGGAAACTCAATAAATAATTACAGACAGAAGCAAATGACCTGGATTAGATGTGAGGATATCATCTGGTCAGACGGCAGCAACAGACAGAATTAATTAGAGAGATTAGAATATCTGTGGTATCTAAACAGACTGGTGGAGACAAATTAAACCTGCCCTGAGCAACGTGAAATGCAGACTCCGACACACAAACACTGTCCCTTTGGTTCCTGAGGGCCATCGGTCACCTATCCTGTCTTTGGCGCCGTATAAACCCACATCTTCTAAAAGAGTAAAGAAAAATAACCTCGCCCTCGTCTGTTTTTTTTTTCAAACCCCGCGGTTTGCTTTCGTTTGACATTTTGAGGACAGGCTGGCATTGATTTGTTGGCCACGAGGGAACAACAGACACGGTTGGAAATGTCTTCCTTTGTTAAGCATCATTTGTCATTTTAGCCATCAGTGCGCTTTAGCCTCCGCCTGCGCGCTGCGTGCCGGCCTGCCTGAGGATGACTGGCTCGCAGACGCAGTATGCAAGTCGGTGATAGGAGGTGGCAACTTAACACACCCGCCATTGGCACGAATAGCTCTGATGCATAATGCTGCAGCAATGTGAGGAACTGAAGGGATGCAAACGGGGTGATGCTGGAAACCGTAGCGTGTATCTAGGTTGCAGGCTCATCACCTGCGGAGCCTGACAGACACTGTAGCAGTCAGTCACAGGTGTGATAGATGGGGGGGGGGGTGCACCCCCTCCTCTCAATCAGCCTATAGCCGAGACATAGACAGAATGAAGTGGCACCCGCCTCCCCCTCGTTCATTTTCCACATCCACTGTAGTATGTGTCATACTGTGATGCTTCCATATAGAGAAGGAAAGTAGGAAAAGTTCATCATGAAGCAAAAAGAGGAAGAAAAGCATGATTGAGATGAGAGACGTGCACACATACACGGTGTAAACTGAACGAGTGGCTCAGCGTGTGCAAATAGGGCCGATGTGGGTTCTCCCAGCTGGAAAGAGCTTTTGCATATTTTACTGTGACGGCACTTGAACTCTTCCCCTGAAACATCAGGTATTGCCGGGATAAGGGACCGGTGCAGACGCATCATCTGGGTCTGAGCCTCCAGAGCCGCACGGCGGGTTCAACCACCAGGTCTCCACACATCCATAATTTTACAACAGAGAGGTCATCGCGCACATCGGTGTGGGTGTGTTTACGGTGAAACGCCGCTGATTGCAGCCCCGCCGCGCTCGGTGCCATCAGCCTTTATGGCTCGAGGAAGCCTTTGATGGAAGGAATATAACCTGTTGTCAGAGAATATTACACGGTGCGAACAATCTTTCAAATGAAGACCTGGGAGGCACTGGTTCTTTGTAGCAGCCTGAGATCCCCTGAACCCTGTGTGTGTTCCTTTGTGTATGCGTGCACACTGAAATCCATCCAGGCGTGTTTCTTTGCTGTTTTTGAAATTTGTGGCTAATCCAATAAATGTTGTTATCTTTTATATTCATGCACTAACAATAACACAAGGTGTTTCCAGTGATGCTCTTAGTAGAGACAGTGGTGTTTTGAGAGCAATGCTGATCACAGGAGGACTACAAACATGCTAATGCTTGATGGGTGTACTGTGTTTTTTATTTTTGTTAAGCATGAATGTTGTGGTAGAGTAGTGTAATGTGTTAGGGTTCATCCTCTGGGGACCATGAGTGTCTGAGTTTCATTCTACAGCATCTCACCCAATAGCAGCTGGGAGGGGCTGATATTTACATTCATACTGTATGACCTGCTGAAAAGTAACTGTGTCGACCCCTTCGTCCCTTGGTAGGTGACTCAGCATGTGCGGATACGTTCCCGTTAATCCCCAAATCCCCCAGGCTGACGCCCAAATCCGTGCTGAGCAAAATGGGAATTGTTTTCTTCACTGTTTCTCGCACAGAATGATACTGTAACCGGACACGCAGGCGCTTTTCACTAACCCACCCTGAGAAATCTCCTGTTGCCACGATTTCGCCTCACAGCTCTACTGCTCTCAGGCCAATAACTGAGTGTTCTGTTTGACAAAGATCCCACATCTACTGTAGAATTAACATCTTCTCTCTCTTTGTGCGTCCCAGTCCATTTCCTACATCTCTCAGCCTGGTTTATACAAGTCACATTGAAAAAACACTATACTTCATTTGAGTCTAAGGACATCATATTGATGGAGATGACAATGAAGATAACTCTGTCTTCATTACTGAGCTGCATCCTCCTGCTGTTTTCTCAGACGCTCCCCTTTTGTATTACTTTCGTGTGTCAGTTCACTCTGACAAAAACAACAAACTTGCCAATGCTGATAATAACACCAATCGACCTCTCGAGCAGCGGTGACAACTTGGCTCCAAACCTTGTCTTTTTCCCATCAATATGTTACGTTTGATCAATAAAGTCGGCACTCTACTCACATTTCCATTAATTCCACTTGTAACAGGTGACTTCAGCTCTGTCTGTGGGTTTTGTCACTTTTCTTCCATTCCTATATTATAAAATCACACAAGCGCAGCCCCCGCGGGCACAGACCCATCACAAACATTTGATTAGGTGCTAGTAGCGCTGGCTGTCCAGATATTGGACATTCAACCTTTTGCCATTGTCAAATCCATAATATGGCTCCTTATCCTGTCATCCGCTATTATTAGAGGTGGGTTCCTGGTGTTGAGGAGGAGTAAATGAGAAGTGATGCCTCCAGGTTCTGTTATGCTTCCTTCTTATTTGTATCTGACTGGAGTTCAGGCCACAACTGTGGCAATTTGCAACATCAATGATGTGACTGTAAAATTAAATACTACAGTATTTCACACTTTTAAAATGTGGCCTAGCAACATTTTTAAACCCCTTTTCTGTATCTCTTTGCCACTGTGGAAACAAATGGAGAAGAATCCCAAGGTGAAAAGCAAAGGGAAATTCAGGTGATGCCTGTTCTGCTTGACGATTACTTATACATTGCTAGAGGTGTATACCTGATCTTGGATGATGCAGTGCACGGACTGTGGATGCAGTAATGCAGCTCGTTAGCCGGCATTGGATAGAGTTTTGGGATGAGATGGAGTGAGCTTTCAGAGAGCCTCTGCTGGTGAGGCTATTTAGCAGCAGGCAGCAGGGGAAAGATGTTTTTGGCTAACACACACAACTTGTGTTTTTGAGATGTATGACCCGCAGCTGATTCTCCCTCGTGCCCAACATGGGGGATACAGCCGTGGTTGGCTAAGCAATCAAGATACTCTAAAGAAAACATATGGGATTAACCCAGTTTTAGTTTGAATTTCAAAGGTTCCCAGAGTGGATAAAGCCCATGAGCATGATCATGAATGTTATATTGCTTTGCTGTTTGAAGGAATTGCTTCTTTGGGAAGCAATGATAGATGCTGCATACAAATTCTAATCTTTACTGAACTAATGCTGAGACCTAGTAAATGCAAAATCATTGAGAAGCGCTTGCACCACATTAATTCTCACATTAAAGAGGCCCGCGTGCTTGTCAGGCCACTAAATGGTCTCTGCCAGTGTCAGAACTTAAACCCCAACCTTTAGCCGTCTCCCTTAATTGGCATTGTTTAATTAACACGAGCTGATTCTGCGTCTAAGTGAATTTGAGGGAGCACAAGTGGAAGCGTTGACGTCTGGCCGACTTCCCTTTTATTGCTCCCTTTTAACGGCCCTTTAGCCACAGCCTGTGGTCTCAGTCATGCTGCTCTGTCGTCTGATGTGGCTTTCATTCACCGTGAAAATCAACAAACCACTTTGAGCACATGTTCAAACACTCCATTAAATATAGCCTCTCCCTTTTTATGCCCCCGTTAGCTTATTACACACTAACAGGAGAGACGCAACGTCACAAGATAAAGCTTCATTTTGTCAGACGTGGTATAAACGCGTTCTGCAACAGAGCAGAGAATGAGAATGTCCAGCATCACGTCCAGGACGCCTTCCGATGCCACGTGCAGGCATGAATAGAGATGCAGGGCCTGTTCCCTGTCACCCTTTGGTGATAACAGTGCTGTGAAACCTCAAACGACCTCTCCCCTCCCCTCCCCTCCAGTGCTCTGCTCCGGCTCCAGCGCTTCTCTGTGGGTTTGTAACATTTATTGGGCTTCACAGGAAGCCTGCCGGGCCTTCTGCAGCTCAGACATGCTCAGTGAGGCCGTGGGAGCTTTGGGGACAGCCTCAGTCGCCCGCACTAAGAGACACACTCGCTCAGCAGAGGGAATTGCCACTGAAATTCCCACATTCTGCTTGAAGCCACTGATGCAGTTCATTATTTTTTTTTCCTATGCTATATATACAATACAGTACATCCGGCAAGTTCACTTCAGTATTAACCGAGTATGTTAGTAGTAGAGTAAGTAGACTGCAGGATCATATAAAGCATGAGAGCTATTTGTGATATCACAGTTTAATATTTGAAGTAAATGTGTGCTAATGATCTTTTTACAGGCAGCAGCGCAGACGAAGCTGAACGAGGGGAGGGTTTCGGACCCGGTGGACGCAGGACCACCGTCCCTGTGCTGCTGGAGGCCGAGGAGCCCCGACCCCTCAGCCTGCTCAAAGCGGGGGTAATGGCTGCACCTCACGCTCAACATGATCACACACAAGAAGGCGTTTTATGTAGGAATTCATCCCGTCAGCACTTTGACGAGTCAGCAGACGACAGCAGCCTCGTACTGCGTCGCCTTATTTCATGTCCTTCCTTTATTCTACACCCCTTTACAGCGCTTTGTGGGCTGTCTGTCCCACCCAAGGCGGAAAAGTTTGAAATTCAGCATTCTTCTCCACAACTTAAGCAAACTTAAAGAGAGGGACGTGCGTAGGTGTTGAGAACTCCCTGAGCAATTCAACGTCTTCTTTTCTGCTAATGTAGGAGTTGTTTCCAGCCTTTTGCTACAGTAAGTCAGTGGGTAAGAGCGGGTCTGGCTGCTGTAGGATGTGGAGGTTTTATCCCCGTTCCTATTGTGCCGCGCCGCATCCTGTCCAAAAGGTGAAGTCGCATTCGGAGGGCGATGCGCAGACAGGACGCGGGGGATCGGGAAACCCTCTGAACGGTTCTGTGTGCCCTCTGTGTTCGCAGAACTTTCCCGCGTCGCTCCAGCTGCTCGTACGCGTGGAGGGCGAACAGCTGATCCTGCTGCTCCAGAAAAATGAGTAAGTTTCCCCGATTCATTTGAATTCTCCTTTTCCCCCCTCACTGTCTGCAACGTGACTGGGGAAGACTGCTTTAATATGTTAATCACACATCTTGCAGTCTCAGAAGGACTGTGATTCATGGGAGGAGGAAATGTTCCCTCCAGCGGCCGGACTTTTACGGTTGAGGCCCGAGGGATGAGAGCTGGTAAAGACTGAGGCAGATGACTTCCACGAGGACATGTTTGTCCTCCCCGTCCTCTTCCTCCCTCCGCCCACCACTGAAACAAGGCCTGGTGATCATGTGGCGTTGGTAAACATGTAGATGCACACCCGCTCGCTTGCACAAATGGCCTCATGTAGTGAGGAATGTTCGCTGTGAAGCCAAATAAAGTGACAGTAAAGGCCGGGTTTTATGACGTTGGACAGATATAATATTTTACCCCGCTGCTTCTGGATACACTTATCGACAAAGCCCTGATTTACTTGGTTCCCAACTGGCCAGACCTTCTTCATGGATCACTCCAGGACACACCAACTGGGAGTTTAAAATAAGAAACAGGCATTTCTTCTAGATTCAATGTCTATTATGTAAATGGATCAATAAATAACCCCTCGCTCCGTCTCGCTTCCTTCGACTCCGGGCGCCCAGGCATCTTTCACCCACAGTTTAATTTACTTGCACACACACTTGAGGAAAACATTTTCTCTGGCCTCCTCCTGAGACCTCCAGTGACCTGTGTATCAGCTGTGAGTCATCAGTCGCCAGCCTGAGGCCAGGGAAGATTTTAGCGTTTCCATCTGGCCTGTTCCCTGTCAGAACAGATGCGTCCTCCGATATCACTGCACCAGTTCAGCCGAATCCGAACAGGTGGCCTCTGACCTCGGTGTGTCTCTCTCCATTGTCTGGGGCAGAAGGAAAATGTTAACAAGGAGTGGAGGTTTTAGTGAATATTTCACCAGTAAAGAACCAATGAGCTCTTGGAAATTCATCCACAAAAACTGCTTAAATATCAACACTTACTGTATGTTCAAATATTTAACTGAAAATGAGCATGAATGAGAACGACACAGAACAGAGGTGATAAAATTGGATTCCATCGTGGGTGGAATGTTGGTGAAAGCTGAGTGTTTGCAGGGAACAATGCAGAATCCAGGCAGAGGCTGCCGTTGATGACCGTATGAGTGATGCCCCTTTGTGCTGAGCTGTGGCAGGTTTTCAGGTTTGCCTCCTTAACCGTGCTGAGCTCGGCGCCGCTGCAGAGCACGCCGGCTCCATGGACGCCGTGCAGCCGTCTTCCTCCTCACCAGCGTGCAGTAAACATGCAACCGGGTCCGACTAATGAGCTGTTGTTGCTTGGCTAGGGACAGACCAGAACCAGTGAGGAGAGAACCCAGCTGGGTCGGAACCACAGTGCAGCTCCAGTGTAAATGATGAAGGTCTGAGTTCTCTGCGATTCTACACCTACACTTTAGTTGCTTTTGTGTTCATTTGACAATTGGCCCGGTCTGACCTGATTTTGATTTCCCTGGGCAGCAGCAGCCTGGGAATCTTCCTTCTTTTGTGAACGCTGTTGGTTTTTTATTTTGGCTTTTGTCAGCACTGAGTCTCAGCAACACCTCGTCCAGTCAGAGACCGTGTACAGCCCCCCTGCTGTGCATGTACAGACCTGCTCTCATCAGGATTGCCAGTGGATTAAAGCGGTTTGATGTTTACTCTTGAGGAGTAGCAATAGGTTCAGCCATGGCTCCGTGTGTTGTACAGAGCTGGACACCCTTGTACAACCCTGATCAATGGCAGCGTTAGCCAGCCTGAAATGATTAATGGAGGTTATATGGGACGTTCTGCATTAGTAGAGCAAAAGGAAAAAAAGTTGCAAACATGTGAAATTCTAGTTTCTACAAGAAAATGCTGTAAATGTGTTTCCTACTAGTCAAGTATCCAGACTCCTCATTTAAGTTTACACAGTATAACTTTTACATATTACTGCCCAATCCAATAACAATTTTGTTACTGCTTTGTTCCACACTAGTTTGAAATGACATAATGGAGCTTTGCTGTATGTCCTTGACTGTTTTTATTATTGTCCATCATGGAGACACTCGTCAGCACCAGAATAATAGTGGGTTTGAT
Source organism: Betta splendens (assembly GCF_900634795.4). Classification (NCBI taxonomy): domain Eukaryota; kingdom Metazoa; phylum Chordata; class Actinopteri; order Anabantiformes; family Osphronemidae; genus Betta; species Betta splendens. The sequence goes on from NC_040895.2 coordinate 13,738,995, forward strand.
TCCAGCGTATTGTTAAATTTTCTTATAACTGTTACAACAACTGGCTATTGCTGTCTTTGAGACATTCATTACGAGCCTCTCTAATATTGTTTATTTTTATTAAAAGCCCTTCTGTCAGCTCGTCTCGAGGCGTAATGAACTGGGTGTGTTTCGACCCGTAACCGCTGCAGCTCTGCTCCACGCGTTCCCCGGTGACAACATTTCCTTTCATTCTTCTGTGACGGGAAAGAAAAGAGGAAAAGAGCCCTTTTGAACCATGGCTCCGTCTAAACATCATTATTACGTCTGAGAAGCAGCCTCTGTACTTCTTCCTCTTCTGTCACTTCCAGTTTCTCGGCCGTGTCACTGTAAAGGTCTCTCTCCTGTCCATCCAGGCATCTCTCGCCCTCCCTCCCTCCCTCCCTCCCCACTCGCGTGCATGCTTTTGCACCGAGCAGCTCTTCTGTCACCATGAAACCTTGCTCCTTGTCAAAACTGCCAGAGCGAAACGTTGGACGTCAGGTTGCTGTTTGCTGCCAACACATGTACAGTAGATTTAGACTTTGGTGCCAGGTCCCAGTGTGAATTTCCTTCGGATGCCAAGGCATTTTGTTCTGCCTGTTGCAATTAATTCATGCTTTACTACAAGGTAAACAGTTGGCAACGCTGGATTTTTTGATGCTTTATCCTTTGAGTATCAAGTGGTAATTATGGTACATACAAAAGCACTTTTCTGCACTAGTAGTAGTAGATGTAGTGTTAACTTAGTTCAGCATGACTGGAAGCAGCTCAGGTATCTCTGAAAATGCTGATGTAGTGGATTTTATCCTCTGACAGAACAGTCTTTACTTTGATTGACAGAAAACAAATGTCCCAAAATGCAATAAGTGTAAATATTAATCTGCCAGTGAACTCCGCCTCTTCCTCTGATGCTGTTCTGGTTCTGGCGATTGCATCTTGCCTCCTGCCATCTTTAATTAGTTGGCTAAAGCATGTGTGGATAATGCAGAGTGCCCTTGGGGAAAGTTGCCCAGTCTTGAAGGGCGATAACAAAAAAAAGAGAGTGCGGTCTAAGGTGTTGTTCCGGGAAAGATTAGAGTGGTCGTTTCTTTTTTTTTTTGACCAGCGGGATCGGAGCCAAGCTAACAAGTCTTACTGTTTTCCATAGTCATCGGTTTTGTCTTTACCCGGGATTCACTTTTTCTCTGTCTGTGATTGATTTTCCAGACATAGATCTCTAAGGGAGTTGAATGAAAAGCCGCTGTTTGAACACGTATGAAAACGTGTTTCGGATGTCATTCACACATTTATGAATTTTAAACAAAGTTAGCATATCTATCTTGTATATCTACCTTAGGTGCACTTCAAACTGATTTTAGCCTTGCATGTATTAAACACAGAGTGGCTGACCTGTCAGGGGTGCTGGAATAAATAAGCATTTAGGATCCAGTTGGGAGTGGTTTTTCTGGTGCTTCGATTAATAGCCAGTGAATGATGGCACAGAGGTGATGCATCCACAAACTCCTGCAGAGCTGCAGCTCTTTTTTACTTTGTGATATACTCAGCACGGCCTCACTGGAAGATCACTGGCTTGGTGTACTGTAGGTAAGTAGGAAATGTATTATGGAGCTGTTGATATGGTGGAGTGGTACAGTACTGCAGATGGTGATGATGCATAATATTCATATTTATTCCAGACATAAAACGTCTGCACCAGCAGTAAACACATCGCAGGGACTGTGGTCCATGACTGATTGGGTTGCCTTGATGTACAGTACATGGATAGATGTCTCAAGATCCAGTAATAAAATGCATGAACTTTGTCATAATGCACTTCTGCTGCTTCTTACAACTTTTGGTGGACACTTTGCCATAAATTACTGCTTCCAGGCCAGCGACGCTGTCTGCACTAGACTGTACAGTAATTGTGTTTCACACACAACCTCCCTAAACCCTTACTCATAAAGGCTTGATATAAAAGTCTTAATGAGAAATCCTTTTCAAAGTAGAAATCACTCTGTGTGCGATTCCCATCCTCTCTATATGAGAGAGTGGCTCGTTTGTAGTGGCCCCATGAGAAATAAGGAGAGTTCTGCTGCTGTTCACTCACTGCAGTTTGCCTGATATGATGTCACCTCGCCACACAGGTGGTATGAAATACAGATTATAGGAATTAATTCAAGATTAAATCTTAAAGCGTTCGGCTGAATCGTTCTGAATTGGTGTTATTCTGTACCACGTGATCACATGCATTCAAACGACTGTGTGACTCATGTTTTAGATAAATCATCTTGTTATGCATCCATGACAGGTTTGTTGGTGAACGGAAGGTTTTGTGTGTTGTGTACATGCGTTAAACGCACACACATCATGTACTCTAGCTGTAAACACACTCTGGAGGAAGTGAGCGTTCAGAGTAGATCCAGCTGTGTCTGGGAAAACAAGGGGAAGGAAGTGCATCATATGACTTCACTGACTGAGGGGAAGTTTTTGCTGGAGTGGCTCTTTGTTGAAAAAGACAACACACAGACTGGAGCGTGATTAATCCATGGTTTGTGTGAGTACTGTAAGTAAAGGTCATTGGAATAAAGATTCTAATGTTAACCAATGTTGAGAAACTCTCCAGACAGACTTTCACTTAGTGCTATTGTTTGTAGACCATGACCGTCAGAGAAGGATCTGAACATCGGGAACATAAAGTCATGGCACTGATTAAACACGTTGTTGTTAAATCGACGTCCTGCAAACGATGGTGATCCACGTCACGCTGTGTTAACATCTCTGACTGATTTCTCACCTTGATCCTTACACTGTTAAAATGAAGCGTCACTGCAAAGAGAAAGTTTCCATCTCCACGGTGTTTGCCGTTTAATGGGGTGCAGAATGATCGATCGCTGGCTATTATCTTATTGGAGAATCAGCGCAGCTGTCGAAGTGTTCAGCGGCTTAATGACATGAGATGTTTTTAAGAGGGGCGAGCGTCGCTTCATGGAGCCAGGAACTGGGGAGCTTATGATCTGTGATGTGTGCAGTCAGCGGAGCCGCAGTCTGTTCCGTTATATTAAAGCAGTTGTTTTATGGGGCACGGGTTCCCCTCGCAGCTTCAGATGTCACCTTGTCGGCCGTTCAGGATTCAGGGATAAACGCGGATGCTGTAGATGCGAGTGGGTGTAAGAGAGCCGGAGCTTCTTGTTTTTTATGGCTATGCACCAGTTATTTAAAGTTTTTTGCATGAATGAATGCAGTGCCAGAGGAAGACAACAATAAAAGGCAAGGGAAGAAAAATGAAAGACAAAACATCTTTAATAAATTTTATGGCTCAGCTTTTAATTGCATATTTGCCCTGAAGACAAAAAAGTATGGTTGAACAATGAGGCTTCCCGGGGGGGCTCCATAGATTAATTGGACAGATAGGAACCCTCTGACATTAACATTTATGCATGTGTTTACTTGTTTTCAATGAATAACAAGAGACCACCTCCCTTGAAGATCCCTAGTCACCCATTAGTTCCAGAGTGTGGCTTGTTATGGATGGGAATATTGACGCAGCATCGCAAGGAACAGTTCATCTCACTACTGGGCAGGCAAACAAAAAGAAATTTATTGAAATGCCTCCCTCTCACAACTTCTTAATGAAGATTTGATGCTTCTGCACAAACTCGATCTCCATATATCAGTTTCACTATGCGAAAGGAACATTAGAGGAGGTTAAGTGGCCTTTTGTAATCTGCACATCAGCAAATAATTCGCCTTAAGGCAAAATGTGCAAAAGATTTTAGAAGATGGATTAGTTTGATGATTGTTCAGGAATATCATGTTAGGTGTTTTTTTATTGGATTGGGGTCAAACTTACCCTGGCGATGATGAGTGTGTGCTTTTTTTTGTACCGGATGATATTAACGAGCAAATTAAAGTAAGTAACTGATTAATAAGTCAGCAAAAGACTTAAGTAAACAACTAAAGTGACCTAACGGTCCTTTTACAGTGTAGTAAGATGAGATGTGGGCAAGAACATCAGTCTCTCAGCTGGTGATTAGACTTAGCAGCAGGTTTGCCTCTTACAATGCAGAGAGCTGATGCTTTGCTGCTTGGTGGTGGTGTGAGGTGTTGCCTCCAGGCTTTCTGAGCGTGAACCATTTTCCACAGACGGCCAGAAATCCTCAGTGAGGATAATAAAAGCCTTTAGCCACACATTTCACAGTCTACATTTAAGCATGAGAGCTCGGTGCTTTAATTACAACAAACTGCCCCACTGGTGCGACGTGCGTGGAGGATACAAATGCCAGCGGCTAATTTGGCACAAGGTGAACAGGTAAAGTTCTAGAGCCGGTCGGAACATATAGAGACGACTCGCTATGATGTGAGGCCTTTCGTTTAGAGGAAATGTAGTAATTGGAGTGATCTGAGTTCTTGAGATGAGATGTACATAGTGCATTTGTCTTGTATTATAATATATTGCTGTAAAGGTGTCAGGAAACGGGTGCAGTCGGTAAAACAAACACACTAGAGTTCCTGAGGGACTCCAGTTTATCATTTTGTTTGGGTGAACGTGTTCTCCTGGAGATTCACTGACAAAAGGCAGCTTTGCATTCGCAGCTGAGCCCAAAGACGCCAGCGAATGTCACCGTCCTTCACAGCCTCATGTGTGTCTGACCACATAGACTCACTGGTGCATCTGTGTCTGCAGGGCCCCTCTGTCCTTAATCTCTCTAAACATGGCACAAACGCGTATGTCTTGTGCTAATATTGGGTTGTTTGTCGGTCTTGGTAAAAATTTAATTTCAGGAAATTTGTCAACGTCTGGGAATTTGCACAGAACTTTATTATGCTCTCAATGTGACTTTTAACAAAGCAAAGAAGGGTCTCGACTCATTAGAACGTTGTCTTTGCTTTGGTCAATCAATATTTAAATAGGCTTGGCCCATTAATTATCCTGCTGCCTTCACATTGGGTCGCTGCCTGCTGGAGCACTAATATTGGAAAATGTGAGTCTCCTCTGTCATTAATGCCTTTTAGCCACAGCCAGTTGGTTTCGGACCGAACTGACTGGTACAGTATGACATTTTGTGCGAACGTTTCAGAGGCTCAGAGGACTTTGGTGATCCCACCACAGATTATCCCGTGCCCCTCGCTGACTGCCAATACTCTTCAGTGGAAATGCATTCACATTCAAGTTGCTGTGCGTTGTTCCCCATCTGACTCTAAACAGACTTCACGCCCCTGAGTTCTAATGTAGGCCGTGGTTATAAGTAGTTAAAAACAGTGCAGTGATTACAAATGTATGCGACCAATTCTAGAATCTCGTACCCAAGTAGATTTTCTTCCCCCACAACGAGATCGAACAGATGTGGGGGATGTTTTCCTCTGTGTGCGTTTGTCTAGCTTTGTACACTCCAGTGCACTCTCCACGGGCAAAGCCCAAGCTGAAGGGACACTGAGCTGTATGCAAATCAATTTGCAGCACGTCTACATGTGGAAATGGAATTAGACCTGTCAGCCACACCTCCTTTAGATCCTCTTCATCTCTGTCTCCTTCAGTAGCAGTGCACTCTTTTCCAAGCAGCTACTGTAGGAAGGCTCAGGGTTGGGCTTGTGGGGAGAGTGGATTAAACAACATTACTGAAGTTAGTTCTCTTCAAAGGAAGTGAAGAATCTGCAAGAGAAGCCACATTTCCCTATTATGGTTTCACGCTTAAGGGTCTTTCTATAATGGTGAATTATTACATGGGGCATGGAATCACACACATGTAAATGAGGCTCTGTGCTCGGATGCGCACAAAACACTGTACATTTTAGATGCCTGAGAAACAGATGGTTGTCAAAACCACTGATCAGGGTTTCAGCTTCACTGATTCATCTATTATAGTGTCTTTTGCTGTAGGTCTGAGTTTTTCCTTTCAAAGAGAAGAAATAGCGGCTCTGTGCAGCAATGACAGCAGTTATATCTTCAATAAGTTCAAGAAAAAGGCACAAAGTCAAAATTGATATTTTTCACTGTGCAGCAAAAAGGGAGGAGGGACTTTGTGAGGTTGGCTGTAATGACTTTTTCTCTGTCCTTGTCTGGATGCTCCCTGCATTCTGCTAGTTATATATCGAGCAGCTATTCATACAGTAGGATCTATGTCAGCGATCCACTTATATCAAAGAAAGGGACCACGTTCATCTGGAACATCTGCAAAGAAGTTGAAAGGTTGACAGGAATCACAAAGAGCGGCTATTGTAGCGACGCGACGAGGGGTTCGGGATGTGTGGGTGTCGCTTTAAATCTCCTTGAACATCCCTTTTCAAAGAGGAACTCAACATCCTAATCATGGACGCTGTGGAGAACCATTAATCTGGCTTAAAGGCACAACGGGCAACACAGGCGGCAAATTAATTGTCAGACATGAAATTAGTTTTGAAAAGGAGAAAGAGATGGGAGATTATTTTTTAAGACAAAGAAGCGTAGTTCCCGCCTCCCTAAGGAGCCATTAAACAGCCCCCCATTCATCACAATTAACCTGGGCAACTATTAATGAATCATTAATTAGACGACTGCGTCTGATGAATGGCAACAAGCTCTTAAAAGTGCTGAATCATGAGGCAGATATTGGATTTTATACCAATGTGGAGAAAATAAGGATTGTCATAACATGATAAAGTGTGTGATTCCTTATAAACTGTTCTTGTATCAGAACTCAAAGTGGGAAGTCCCTGCATCAGACAAACCCCACCATCGTTCTCCTCCTCTGGCGTAGTTCAGGCGACGATAACGTTCACAGTAAACACGCAGGCTCTCAGGCCGATCTGGCCTCTTCTGCCGGGCGCGGCCGGCCATTTCCCCCCGCTGTCATCTGCTCATCATCAGGGGTCATTTAGAGACAGACGCTCCCACGGCGGCCAGCTCCGGGGCGGGCGGGGCGGGCGGCGCGGGCGGCGGGACCCCTCCTCGCGCGCTCGCGGCCTCATTACCTCCGTGCACGCGTGCCAGGGAGTTGATTACAGGCAGATTCTAACGTGTAAACCCACAGCTTTAGTGGCGTGTGTGTCCTGGGCCAGGGGCCGCGCCGCCCTAAGCTGGCTTTCCCAGCCCAGCCCTCGTAATGCAGCACGGGGGCATTTACTGGGAATTACCGCTCGCGTGACGCAAATCCCCCCCGTGCAGCAAACGCATCCTTCGTTAGAGCATTTTGAACAGCCCGGCGCAGCGTCGCTGTCGGTTTATCTTTTCATTGTCTGCTAAGCGCGCTGTACGCGCCTCTGCCACGCGGCATCCATTTTTAATGAGACGTACCGGGCGCTTTAAAGTTATTACTGGTTGCTGGCTTATCAGATTTGGTTTAGAGCTCGCTAATAGCGTGATAAGGCACATTAGGCGATAATAAGTGTTTAATGAAGTTAAATGTGTTCAGGCCTGAGCGGCACAGGATTGATCCTTTTTAAAGGGGTCACAGAGAAAGTGAACTTTAAATGTGCAGATAAGATGGAGTGTGAAAAGAGCGCACTGGCTCCATCCACCCGTCTAATTCTGTTTGTGGGACATGTAAGCTGTGTGGGATGAGCGATGAACGCTGTTTTCCAGTTTTTAAGTCCCCTTGATCTCCCCCTCTGCCTTTGTAAATCCTGTGGTTTGTTGTGCACATGCAACGGCCAGTCCTCCGTCGTCACGCGTGGCTCGCTGGTGGAACTGGCACTTTTCGGTTATTTCCATCAGCTTGTTCGCGCTCGTGCGTCTCCTCCAGATCGACGCGTGCACAGTGTGACGGAGCAGCTGCAGAGCACGGGCGTTCCCACCGCTCCTCTGCCAGCGCTCGGGGTGGGGCTCTGTGTCCATCTGCTCGTGGCCTGAGGAGGGAATCGCGCAAAACGCGCGTACGTGCACAGACGTGCACATGCGTGCAGTAATTACCTCAACGGGGACTGAACGCCGGGGGACTCGGGACACGTGCACATCACCTACTGTACACAGACGATTCGGTCCTGTGTATTGTAACATAACCTACTGTAATGAGCACTTTTCCATAATATATATATAATATATATATTAAGCTCTGAAAAATGTTTCATGCATCTGTTTTTCTTTTGTTCTCCTCTTAGGGGCCTTTTTGCGAGTCATTACACTGAGAGGCATTACCGGGAGGATGGAAGCGTGGTCACTGGTGCTCACAACTTCACGGTATGGTGCCTCTAAGTATCACATATCATAATCAAATGTTAAGTGTAATTTGTATCTAATGCAAAGATTAAGAGCGATTAGTTAAGATCACCACAGTGTGCGTTTTCTATAGCGTTTTCCACCCTCTGACCTACTTTATGATGAGCTGCGTTTTATGCTTGTTCAGTTTAAGCCAAGGTTTCGATCAGGATAGATTTATAGGATATAGGCCTTTTATCTGCTACCCATGTATTTTATTCATGTGACTACAGAAAGAAAATCTTTTCAAAACAAAAAAATTTGTTCAATGGAAATGACGTATTATTTTACTGTATGAAGGTGTTGAATGTGTTTAAAGCGTTTGCATTTACATTTTTACATACAGTACAGAAAGAAAAGCCTTTCAAAACAAAAGAAGATCTTTCGTTTTTAAATAAAACTAATTAAAATTAGTTCAATGAAAATGACGTGTTATCATCTGAAGGTGTTGAAGGTGTTTAAAGCGGACAATAAAGGCACTTTTACATTACTGTGGTATTGCAGATACCTGCTCTGTGACTTTGAAAATGTTCTGTCTGCCTCTATTTAACTTCATTAAAAGTTATTTGGCCTTTTGAGACTATGTATAGATTGAAATCACGGTAAGAACTGCACAGCAGTGAAGACAGTTTGACAGGTCGCTCACAGTTCGCAGGAGAAGCGATAGATCAATGATTGGCAAGTGCATATTCCTCACGGTTAGTGGGGCGGTTGTGATGGAGGGATTGTTCCAGACGTTGCATCAGGCTGTCAGATACTGTATTGTCTTAGATAAGCTTCACGCAGCTGCACATCTCCAGCACCTGCTGCCGCTGAGCTCGGAATCAGCCAAGTATCAAAGAGGCATCAGTAGATAGACCTGAACTGGTAATAAACCATCCCCTAAGAGAAATCTGCAAAAAAGAAGTAATGAAAATCTCTAAATCAAGATTTAAATATTTGACTAAATTTAAATGTCATCTAGCTTTAATGATAATTGGCATCAAGCTTATATACAATGCTTTCTAGTGTGAAACAGAAGGATTGACAATGGGAATAAAACACACCTTTACTGGGATTTGGGAGGTGAACCAAGCTGTGTTTCATTTCTGATCTGCTTGTGTAGCTTCAGGAAATCCTCTAGAATGAGCTTATAACCAAAAATCTACGTGAGAACGCTTGTAGCTCCATATACTGTAAACTCTGAGCATAATTAATCCAGACCGTCTCTATCGCTTCCTGGTGTTCTACTATGAAAGGTGAACTAATCTAGGTCAAGCACAGCCTGAGCACAGGAGCCTTTGTAGTTGCTCTATTTTAATACTTAATGTATTGAATCTCTATCGTCACCTGAATCAGGAACTCAGGGATTTATTTATTCATCGATCTATTGCAGAACTCTAACCAAAAACACATTTATCTCACTACTTTCATAACAAATCATAGTAAAAAACGATTTGCTCTAACAGTGACTAATCCTCCTGTCACCTTCCATCCTTGCCAGCTAAACAGCTTCTCCCTTCAAATGTGCAGGTTGCATTCATTTCTAAAGGCCTGTTTGTATTGAGAGGCGGATGAAGGCGCATCTGATCTTCAGAGCATGTTGATTTAAATGAACATAATGTAAGACAGCATGAGCACAGTTGAATTACGTCTTATCCTCCTTTAGCCTTTTGATGTCAGACTAGAGCTTCTGTTACAGGAAATGTAAAAGACCTTGTTATTTTTTTTCCACAATAAATTTTTTATCACATTATCCAGTGGGTGAAGCATTCTTTGCATAAATGATTTTCATCTCCAATATGTAAAGGCTCCTTTGTTAAAGTTACAGTCTCTTCCAGAATAACTGCTACTACCACGGGGAGGTCCGGGCCCGCCGGAACTCTGACGTCACGCTCAGCGCCTGCTCGGGCCTTCGGTGAGGACTGTTTTATGCCCTTTGAGGGCCGTTTGCCAGTCAGCGTCTGTGTTCACGCTACGCGCCCACCGCTCCTGAGCGGTTCGGCCGGCGCGTGACTCGCAGGAATAGGAAACGTCACACCTCATGGTCTTCGACTACAGAGACATCCAGTAAATACCTGTCGTTTGGGCTGGGATTGTCATGCTGCTGTTTTTAATGACCCGATTTACTGTACGGTAAATGGCAGATTGAAGAATTCGGCATCACTCAAGTCTTAAACCGTAGCAGCTCCTGTCTAATTAAAAAGCAAAGAAACATAATTGGAATCAGTTTGTGGGTTAAAATGACTGAGCTCATTAGAATGTGAAGGTTCTGTTGCTGAGCATAAAACTATTGGGCATGTTTGTAGAAGCTCTTTTGTCAAAGGCAAAGAACTGTTTGGTCACAAAGTCCACTAGAGCTTTGTTCAGCCGCCGGTTACGCCTTGAAGGGCCTTTGTCAGAGCTGTGCTGTTGTTTCTGCAGAGGCTTCATTGCATTTGAAAACCAGACATTCATCCTGGAGCCGGCGTCTGGCCACAGCACAGGAGAGCACTTCATCTACCGAGTGGAGGACCTCCAGCTGACCCCCGGAGCCTGTGGCCACGGCTTTAACTTTTCTTCTGTTGCCCCTGAACGCCACATTCAAAGCCCCCTCCAAACGTTCCATACCAGGGTGAGATCATACTGTGTTTGTTATGCAATCGTTGGATATGATCATTCAAAGCTCCCGTGCTTTACATTTTCACTCCTTCTAAGGGGAGTTTTTCTGGCTAAAATTAGCTTGATGGTAGATGCAGTAAATGGGCATTTGATCAAAGATCAGCAGTTTGGCAGTCGGACCAGGTTGGACAAGTTCTGAGGTTTTTGCCTTGGGTTGACTCATTTTATCCAAAGGCTTATGCAGGATATTTGGCCTGCGATGGGCTCGGAGCAGGTGCGCCATCCATCTGCCACTGTTCCCGAGCATTAAAAACTCCATTTGAGTGGAATTGAAGTGAGACTTGCCAACATACTAAAATGTACAGCAAAGAACCCTGAGATCTGACAAGACGATCAGTTCCACAATAATGGATGAGACACTAAGGAGAGTTTGGCCATGTGACTGACTATTATTTCCCATAATGCTGTGGGTGAGTTTAGACAACGTTGCAGGTGGTTCAGTTGCAGCTGTACCATTTTAAGACATATTAACAACATTTATTTCATTATTTCGTGTATTGATGAGAGTCAAACATAAAACCCACAGAAATCTGATTTTGACTTTGAAAAACATATTTTATTGAATTTTTAACATGCAAAATCTGTCTTCACCTTAGCATAAAAGACACGCTCAGAAGACGACCAAGTACGTGGAGCTGATCATTGTTGCAGACAACAGAGAGGTACAGTATGAACCTCTACTTACAGTAAACACTGTAGGAGCAGCACAGCTTCAGAATTAGGTCAGTGTGCAACGAGCAGTGTGGTCTGGTGGCTGTGGGTTCATGTTGACAGGAAGTTCAGAGCGATTCCCCAGCGTTGGGGAGCAGGAAACAGGAAAAGGCAGGATACGGACGACTCTCCCATAAGCACTGACTCATTGTGGGTTTTCCTGCTGGCAAATCCTCAACTAATGCCACTGGTCCAAATGGGAAGAAAGGAAACAGGGAGTGGGAGAAAAAGGGATCAAGGATGTTGTCGGCCTCAGATTTGAAGAGCAGTTCCAACCGCAGGTGGCTGCGCAGCGGGGTGGAAATGGAAGGACCGATCCAAAGCTGTGCAGGCTGTCATATCTGCCAATATACCTGCTCCCTGTGGTCGTAGCGTTCATCTCTAACGCTGGGAGATTTCTCCACATCCAGGTGGTCACAGCTTGAAAATCTACCTAACAAGAAATTCAGTAGCAGTGCCTGCGAATGTCTGAGTCCTACAAAATACGGGCTTCATGGGAGTTCTGAAGTGTTCTGTGTGGGTCTGCTGTTTGTTTTTCCCTTTTTTTATTTATTTACGAAAATGACTAACCACGGTAGCTTTTAGGGCTCCATGCAAAACAGCCCCTCGTGGGTGTAAATGATGCACCGCTGATTACATGTAATTTTGTTTTCAGTATCAGAAACACGGGAAGGACTTGGAGAAGGTGAAACAGAGACTGGCAGAAATAGCCAATTATGTCGACAAGGTAAAGCATCTCCTGCAGGATCCCGTTTATAATAGAAACCCTGCAGGGTTAATGGGAATGTGTTTCTCGGACAATGCTTGTCATCAGCGTCTCCTCCTCTAGTTTTACAGAGCCTTGAACATCCGCGTGGCCTTGGTCGGCCTGGAAGTGTGGAGTGACTCTGACAAGTGTCCCGTCACCCAGGACCCCTTCGCCACGCTGCACGAGTTCCTGGACTGGCGCAAGGTCAAGCTGCTGCCCCAGAAAGGTCACGATAACGCGCAGCTCATAAGGTGGACGCTTAGTTGTAACGTTTGACCTGAACTGAACTGAACTGAACCTGAGCTTCTAAGGCCCTTCTCTCTCTGCTACAGCGGCGTTTACTTCCAGGGCACCACCATCGGCATGGCGCCCATAATGAGCATGTGCACCGTGGAGCAGTCGGGAGGCATCGTCATGGTGAGGCCCCAGCGCTCGCGCCCTCCACCCTCCGCTTCCTCTGATTCAGCAGCCAACACATGACGGACACATAGGTGCTCATTGTTTTTGGGAGCGGGACGCGTCACGCAGGAAGTCGCGGTTTTAAGCGTTAATTGTATAAACATTCGTGGCTTTGTCGAACGCCCACCTGCACAAATGGATATGATAAAAACAAGGAGCTGAGTCACGCCGGCGCCCTGATGAGGTCAGGCCGGCGGGGGTCCGTGGGGGGACCCTGCGACATCGCTGGAAGGCGGAGCGGAGCAGGCGGCAATTAAACAAACGCATTTCCATTTTCATGAGGCGTGATGAATGGCCTGCGCCAGTTCTCGCAGGGCACGCGTTCAAATCCAAACACATACAGAGTACATTACCTGCCTGCGACGCACGGCGCCGAGGCCAAATCACAAGGCGGGTATCGGGCCCGCGCCTTTATACCCCAGCCCAGATGTGTCCCCGGCATTAACGGACGTGTTTTCCGCTGGCTGGAGCCGCGATGAGCCTCCTCCAGATGTTTGTCCTTCCCATTACTTGCCGGCAGCAGATGGTTTGGGCTGAGAATAAAAAACGTGTCGCCAGTTACAGGGTGGGCAAGTCAAGCCACACGCTAGCATGTGTTAACCAGCTTGAGTTTTAGATGTTGTATATTTAGTCAAATGTGCCTATGTATATGGGAATTATTACATTAAAAGGCTCACAGTAGCTACAGTATAGTACACTGTATATGATTTTATTCTGGGTTATTATGATGATGTCATTGATAAGAACATTTTGGGGTTGTAGTCCACACTCGAGTTCTGATTCCTACTAATGAGTGTGGCTTCATCCTTTTCTGCTGATTCTCATATTCATTTTTTTTTTTCTTTCATGAGGATGCGCTCGAGTGTTTCACACAACGGGCATGCGTTCTTCCCGTGACGGAGGCAGATGAAAAGTTCCCCGTTGCTCCTGTCGTGAGGCAGGGTGCCGCTCCCCGCGTCGCCGCTCTGTAATCAGGGCAGAAAATAGCTCGGCTGCCCTCGACTCCGCCGCGTCCCGTCACTTTCGATGCGATTTTCTCATGTCGGCGGCAGGAGATATTTAAGGAGCACAGGGGCCTGATGAAACGCTGCATCCTGAACATCAAGGATTTACTGACAAGGACATTTTTCCAATTCGAACCTTAGTTACGAGGTTTCCTCGTGTGGAATATAAAATTGAAAGTTTTATACTGGTTTGATTACGTGGTGCTCCCTCTCCACCTTGATTAGTCACTTAATTAACATAATTTGACCCCCCACTCTTTACCTCATAAAGACCAGTTGTCTTTCTATGGGCGTAGTGTTGAGTCAAACAGGAGTAGTTTTATGGAGACGCCGGCTCCACTGGCAGCCGGGGTGATTGGTTCTGCGGGCGTAATGGAATTCAGGCCTTCTTGAGGGGAACGAGTAATCGGAGGAGGATGAGAGAGATGGGACAGTTACTGAACTGTTCTGGGAGTCTGCAGCTTAAAATTGTCTACTTTGAACTTTGCATTATCATTATGGTTATTTTGATTGCCTGTGTTCTTCAGTGGGACTTATTTATCTCCCATAACTTCCAAAGTAACGGCTGCTTCCTGTAAAGTCCCAGTCAGGGGCTGCCCATAATGTTTTACGTGAGCACACTCTGTTCTTCCTCTTAGGACCACTCTGAGAACCCCCTGGGCGCAGCCGTGACGCTGGCACATGAGCTGGGACACAACTTTGGAATGAACCACGACACCCCAGAGCGCGGCTGCGGATGTCGGATGACGGCCGACCGCGGGGGCTGCATCATGACTCCCTCCACAGGGTAAGAGCACGGGGATCCCCAGACTCCTTATTCAGCCTGTTCCAGTCATTCATCCCCTACGTGTGTACAGTATTTAGAGTTCACATTGCTTTGGTGGTTTACCATAATATTCAAATTTCAGTGTGCTCCAGTTTAATTGTTGATACAGTAGGCAAAGTTTGTAGACGCAGCTGGGAGCAGATACAGTAAAACCATAATTGGTGCGCTTAGTTGTGGGTGTGTTGTTAAACAGCAACCGTTTATGATTAATTAGGCTTCACTGGTGGCACAGGTTGGACCTTTGCTTCATTTGTATGTGATGCTTCTTGTTTATGCATGAGAGTGGGCTCAACACACACACACACACACACACACACACACACACACACACACACACACACACACACACACACACACACACACACACACACACACACACACACTAGACGAAAGCAGCTGTTCTAGCATTCTGCTCTCGTGGCCTGGGTCACTGAGATAACAGTGCTGCTGCGAGTGATGGACTCTGCGACTCTTAGTAAACACCGAGCCGATAAGAGGAACAGCACAATAGCAGATTTCACCCGCGGTCCGGTGCCGCCTGGTGAGTCCCACAAGCTGTAGAGGAATGTGGTCAGAATAACTTCCACACTGTTAAGTCACAGATGCTGTTGTCATTAATATGTTTTTACTGAGTTTTCAAAATAAAACGCAGAGCCACCTGTCACACACCATCATCATCGAGTCTGGCTGACTTCTATCCAACACATGGATCTTCTAAAACTGTCTTGTTAAAAAGCAAAAAGCTTTGCGTTTTAAGTATTTTGGTTTGATTTTTGTCACTAGCATTCATCGTGCTCACAATTACACACAGATATTTAGCTTGATTTAGTTCCATATCTCTTATACACTGAAAGCAGAGCAGTGTTTGCCAGGATGAACAGGAGGACTGATTTTAGCAACCAAAGCAGCTTCCAATCTACAACTTGCCATATGTACGTGTTAGTATTGGAGTATTGGCCTCGAACAATAATCCAAGTCGCTCATAGTGTAGCAGGATCAATGTAGTGATGTGCAGGGTGATGTGTAAAGGTTTTATATTCATTCAAATGCTTGTGTTTCTTAAAAAGAACTGCCATTAAATGCAGATTAAAAACAGTTTTGCTTTAAGCAAATCCTGTCACAGAAACAGCAAAGAATCGTGTAAAATAATGAGTTTTTACATGCTGTCAAACTCTGCTGGTTTGTTCAGGCTGCGGCCGCGGTGAGCTCATCCTGATGTCCTCATGCTACAACAATTACTTGGCAGAAGCAAATGCATAATGCACGACGAGCACCGCTGGACGAGAGCGCGGTTTCAAACATGCTCGCACGAGACGTTCTAGTGATGTCATGCAAGGCTGCAAACGGGTTCGAATGAGTCACGGTGTTGCTAAAACCTTGGTAATAAAACAGGTCCATGAAGTAGAGTCCATTTTCAACACTTTGTGCTTCACAACCATGAGCTTGGCTGAGAGAGGACGCCAGTGACCTTTTATTCTGAAACATCATCTGTTTGCTGAGTAAAGGGTGCAGGATAAATCCATACACTCTGGTGACATTTGAAATACTGACTCTGTCTCAGAATCATTTCCCTATTTAATTATTAACATCTATACCTTAAACACTGATTGCAGGTTTTTCTAGAGATAAACTAAAAGATGACCTGAAAAGATGTGATAAAAGCATCTTTTGCTTGAATGTACGTTGTCTTGAACGCCAGAGTTCCTGAATCATCCTGAAAGGGGGATTTTGCAGACTTTCTGGAGCCCACGTTTGAGCCTGACTCGGCGGGTTATCTCCCAAATTGAATTTTGTGAACTACCAGCCCGAATTCACAAGTTTCCTGTTGACAAAACCAATAATTTCACAAACCAATCTAGAAGTCATTTCCCCCAACACAGATCTGCTTCTCTCCCCTTTTTTTCATATTAACAACCTCCTTTGACCCTCGGCTCGATGCCCTCGGAATGTTAAACGCATCATTGTAACTCGTTTGACTGTGTGTTTGGGATACTCCACGGCTTAGACTTGCTAATGGAGGAGAGGACAGCCTGCATCTAAATGACGTGATTATCAGTGACGCTGCCAGCTGCAATCAGGGCCATGGCACAGTGCGAGAGATCTCTGCAGAGAGGTGCTTTATGCCTGGGTAGACAGGCGAGGCGAGGACGCAGCGCCTCCGTTTGTCTTTTATCTGCCTCAGTAGTAAAACAGGAAGGCAAACACAAAGAGCCAGAGACAAACAGGAGAAAGATGACAAGGAGGGAATTATTTAGGTGCACATGGGTGTCAAAGACGGGGGGGGGCGGCGTTGAGGGACAGAGGAGCAGAGCCGATGGTGACATTTTGAAGTGGGAATATCTTAGAAGTTGAAGTAAGAGTTGCATCATATGAAAGTGGGGAGGAAGCTCAAACGTACTTTTTTTGGTGTCTGTGTGTGTATAAATGGGAAGAAAGCTGGAACACAGCAGGGAGCGGTGGGTGGACTCGCAGGCAGGGAGGTTAGCACTTTGTCAAGATGGGGAGGGAGCTCGTGCTATTTCCTGGCCCGGAACACGGAGTGCGAACGGGGTGAGGAGGTGGAAAGCGCGAGGCAGCGCTCGTTACTGGACGCCGCTATTCAAATGGGGCTTGTTTAGATTTTCCGCCTGCTATTTAATCACCGCGGGCCTCTGCCCGAGCTGCAGCCTTAGCATTTGCTGGAAAGGTCAGACGCGTCTCCCCTGCTTAGTGCGGCCTAAATGCGTGTCAGTGTCTGGTGCAGCTTAAAGAGCGAGAGACGAGACAGGAGACAAATCTGAATCCCGTTTTAAATAAAAACAACCTTTCGCACGTAGTTTTGTAGTAAGTGCACGGTCTATGCAGTAGCTGCTGATCTGCCTGAGCATCTCATCTAGTTGCTTATTCATATTATTCATGCTTATTGAAATGTGTGTGCAGCTGTATTAGTTGCAGTGTCAGCTCCAGACCCTTAAATCTGTGTTAAGGCCGTTTGTTTATTGTTTAGTTGCAGCTAAATGTGCAAGCAGCTGTATTATAACTGTTTTATTCGATTTTGACTATTACACCTCTCTTAGTTTTCCATGAGGCCATTTCTCTTTGTTATGTCAAATAATTGTTTTTAGAAACCTGTGGCTGTTTTCTTTGATAAGATTTATATTACTGTGTTACAATATAATAAAAATCATAAAAGTCTGCCTGACAATTAGAACCGAGGCTCATGGGCCCAGTGTGGATCAGCATGTGTCCATCACTGTGTCCCATGGGACCACAGCCTCCGCTGTCCGGCCATCAGCCTCCGATGACTTCTCTCACTCAGAGACCTCCGCTCTGAAAGGTCAGCGCTGGGTCAAGCAGCCTGTGTCAGACGTACTACCACTAATTCCGACTCTCCTCTGAACCCACCGGCCTCGCGTGCTGAGGAGATGGAGCTGCGCATACGGCTGCAGATCAAGGAAAAGCTGCTCGATGCACGAGTGTCTCGGTCTTTGAGAACTCGACTGGATGTTACGAGATCATTTTGTGCGGCTGTCACCTTTGCTTTCTTTCTATTTTAGTAAAGCTGTAGCTCTGTATATTAGCAGGGACCAATATGTTTGCAGAGTGAAAACAGTATGTGTTATATATCCTCAGTGCTCAGTTAGTTGGAGCTGTCAGGAGGAGGCGACCGGTGCCAATGCAGAGCGGGTGACAGGGTAACACACATGCGTAACATCGCGTGACACTGCTGGTTACATTCTATTCTCCTCGTTCCCATTGTGGGCGGAATGTTTGCCTTTCCAGCAGTAATGACCGCCAATAGGGCAAAACTAATTAGATTTGGCGTAACTATTCAAACTATTTGGTTCCACCCAGAAACCTCCACCTGGAGACGGCGCTGGGCGTTAAGCTAATATTATCCAGGGAAACCCAGACCCTCGCTGCAGTTAATTTCCTGAACGGCAGAGCAGCCATGTGGTCTCAGCTGTGATAATACAATACACGCATTCAGCGGGGGTTTATTGCGGAGTCATGTGAGCACCTTGCAGCTGTTCCTCCATGATTTAATGCTGATTTATGGCCTTTTCTATTGAAAACTGCTGACTGTATTAAACACATCCATATATTAAATTCTTTGTTTTCTGGGGTTTCCGGCGGACTCATCTGTGTGTGTGTGTGTGTGTGTGTGTGTGTGTGTGTGTGTGTGTGTGTGTGTGTGTGTGTGTGTGTGTGTGTGTGTGTGTGTGTGTGTGTGTGTGTGTGTGTGGTTATCAGCCTTGGTCTTTCCTGTAGTGCTGTTTGATGCGTCTGTTGTATGTTGTCTGTTGAGTGTGGTGCCTGGGTGCAGGGCAGCAAAGCAGCAGATGAGGGCAGACTGAGACACACTTGTTGTTGTTGGGGGAATTAAAGCATTATACACACAAAGCACTCAAAGGGGGACAGTCTGAAAGAAGGGGCTGCGGCGGTTTCACCCGGGGGCAGCCGTTGGAAGAGGATGTTTTCTGTGTTCCTGGAAAGTCCATGTTTCTTCAGAGGGAAACAAACACGTTTCTCTACCATTGAATGCATCCACTGTTCCCTCTCGAGTGCCCTCAGGAGGTTCCTCCCTGTAGTCGGCTAACAGCAGTGAAACATCCATGCAATTGCAGCAGCCCGGGAGAGCATCACCCCCTTTTTAAGAGCCCAGTCGCCCCTTTGCTGCGTGAGCGTGCGCGGGACCCGTTTCCGCCGGCAGTCGTCAGATGCAGCCGCCGCCTCGGCCCCACGTCTGCGCCCCCTGCATCCTGCATGCTTTCACTCATTCTGCGAGTCTGTGCCTGTCACCGCCGTATTTTCACTCATGCCTCATAATATTTTTTTGTTTTCCGTGCTCTGTCTGCATTCACCCCCCCTGGTTATTTCTGCTGCTTGCTTCCCAGATTCACAGAAGCTCACTGTAGCAAAAGGAGCATCCCCTCTGGCTTTACAGCAGTTATTGGCTCATCACACCGTCTCATCTTTAGTCATAACATTTTTCCCATTTCCAATATGAAATCCAATTTCTCTCCTGTCTAAATTAGACATTAGTCAGCACTTCAGGTGAGCCAATACAGTACAAGGGAGTGAAAGTAACATGTAGAAATGATGGTTTGGGCCTTTCAAAATACACCTATCTCCACAGCTAACACAACCTCACTGAGATAAAGCGTCCTGGGTGGAAACGTATCAGGAACAACATGTTCTCAGCGCTTGTTGTCCCATTTACATGTAGCAAACTGGTTGCACTGGTGCCTTAAACTGCAGCAATGGACTCTAAGTGTGCGGTACTGCGCGAACCCTGAAGCCTTTTATTTTTTTAAAGCAGAACGATTAAGGCCACTTTTCGTTGTTATTTTGGCTTCAGATCGATAAAAACACACGTGAAGCAGCATTTACCTCGTCTCGAGCAGGTTGCGGAACTTTTAATAGCGCCTCATTCCTTCTCTTCAGTCAACCGTGCCTGTCCTTTTCTGTTCCAGGTATCCGTTCCCAACAGTGTTCAGCACGTGCAGCAAGAAGGACCTCGCGGCCAGTCTGGAGAAAGGCGTGGGCATGTGTTTGTACAACATGCCGGAGGTCAAGGTGCTGTACGGCGGACAGAAGTGCGGCAACGGCTACGTGGAGGAGGGCGAGGAGTGCGACTGTGGGGAACCAGAGGTACCGTCTCAGTGCAGCAGCCTTTGATTCCCACCTGCTCCACTGGAGTGGATCTGTCTGCACCACTAAGGCACCACTGGCCGCTTCGCGTGAATATGAGAAAATGAAGCAGAGCATGAAAGAGATAACAAACAAAAGTTAAAATTCAAGAGATTGTCAGAAAATCAATTTAAGGCTTTGGTGAGTCAAGATTCAGTGGGAAAAAATTGCTATATTAATATTCATAAGTAAGACGATAGTTAGGAAAGTCCAGATGTGCACTTTTGTAAGACATTTTTCAAACGAACAACTGTGACGGTCCTGTAGGCAGCCATCCAGAACCAGAACCACAGCTCAGCCCCGTAATATAGCGCAGCATCCTGACACTGACACAGCCTAAAAGCACTCAGAGCCACGGAAAGCTGAGGGAACCAAGGCCACTGACATAAATGCTTTATTTACATCAAACCTTGTCTCGCACATGTGCCGCACAAACGCTCTGACAGCCGCCGTGTGGACTTTAGATCCCTGCTGAAGGCCCATTAATCAAACCACTGTCCAACTTTGTGACAAAGACCAAACAGTGTAATCGGGTTGGAGCTGAAGAGCGCTTTCTCTGAACTGCCACAGCTGGACACGCTCTGATGGATTGGCTCCACCCACGAGCGCGTTGTTTTCAGTTTGTAGTTTGGAACGCGACTGCCCCACGCAACAGCGACTCAAACAATTAACAATATTTGACGTCTGCCACATCGGATGCTTGTTATTTACTAAATTGAATACAGATTGATGTAGTTTTTCAAATAGTCAATATTTCAACATTTAGACTTTATTTGACTGATGTGACATTAATATTTACCTAGTGTTTTGTGGAACACTATACATTTTTATTGGGATCCTAATTAATAATCAGAGCATGTGCTGACGGCATCAGCTGACGATATGAAATGTTGACTGTATCTGGTAAATGCCAGCAGCTCGCAGAGGGCACATAAATCACACAATAGTCTGGGTTTTTAAGCAATTACCAAAGGAACAATAATTAATCTGTCGCCGACATAATTTGCTTTTGGTGATGTTTGTTGTTTTGTGCCTGAATAAGCAAGAAGAGAGAAAGAGATGCCAAAAAAAATGTTTTTCATATTGTGGTGTTTTGCCAACTGGGACTGACGTCCCACATGGAGCTAAGTCATGGTGAATTAACATTTTAACCTGACTAAATCAACAATACGTTGGGTTGTTTAGCTAAGTGATGTTTGTTGTTCATCCTTTGGATGCAACTGTAGGCGCTATTGTAACAGAGCAAATGTCCGAAATCATGACGACACACTGGAGCTTCTGCTTGTTTGATCTTTGCTCTGACGTGAGCCCATTATGTGTGTCAAAGAGTTAGAGCAAACTTCTAAAACCAGCCATCACCTGAAAACGGGCCGTGCAGCTGCGTCCACAACAAACCTCTATTACCTCTAGTCTGACAGAGGACGAACGACACGTGGAGCTGTTTTCTGCAGGATGCATGACGCTATTTGAAAAATAAAACTGATGTGTCATCCGCTATAAGATAAACTTTGAAACTGATCCCTGAAGTCTGTTCCTGCATTTCCTCCATTTCAGCTCCGCTCTTCTTGTCGTCTTCTGCCGGCAGCCTTGTGATCTTGTCATTTCGGTGAAATGGCCACAGTTTTTTGTCTCTTTAGGGCTTTCAAATCCCACTTCTGCGTCTGTCCATGATACTCTAATTGTCAACTGTCTCACATCTCTCCACGATCTAAATCAGCACAGACTCTCTAACTGCTACATCTGATTTCGATCTTCTGCCTCTCTGGCTCAAGGCACTAAAGCGACTCCTCCACAGAGCAGAGATCTCATGAATTCCCAAATGCTTGAGCTTCAGTTAACGGCTCCACTCAAAGGTCTTTAGGTCCAAGTACTGTAAGTAAGGCTGGGATCCCAGACAGGAAGCGTGCCCCCCCTGACCTGGAAACGATCCCATGCTGATTGTATCCACGTGTTAACGGCGTGCAACCCTTGTTTTCTTCCCCCTGTTGCAGGAATGCATGAATCCCTGCTGCAATGCCACCACGTGCACGCTCAAGGGAGACGCCGTGTGCGCCCACGGCCAGTGCTGTGAAGACTGCAGGGTGAGGCCTACGCACCTGACCATAGAACCAGCTTAAAGATATTTGGAATTTCATTTTCAAAGCTTTAATCTTCAAATGAGAGTTTTTCATTGAAGCAGTTAATTTGTTTCTGGTAGCTTATTAAGAGAATCACAAAAGCCTGCCCTATTTAAATCCATAATTTAGCTAATTTCATTCGATTTATCTTTTCCATCTTATTGTAATTATCTCAACAGGAAGATTTTTAGCCTAAGAAAGGTTGGTGTGCATAGAGTTCATGTCCAACAAGTTATTCATGTTTTTTTTTAATTCTCAAATGTGTCATTTTTTAAAAGAAACTTTTCCTGAATGTGTGATTAAGGGCGTTTTCTCCTTTAAAATTGGACTGGTCTGTATGTGATTTAGATGTTGAAACACTGGTAAAAGTGTCACCAGTTCTCAAATCGTTTTACATCAGTAATTAACTAATGAACCTTGAATTTGATTAACTTGCTGATCTTATAATCTTTGCGCAACAGCATCATTCATTCACCAATGTTTAGTCCAGTGCCAACGAGCATATGTCATAATTTCAGTTTGCTAAAATGAGATGAAATCATAAACCCTGATTACAGATTGATTGTTGTTAAAAGCTCTGTGTGTGTGTGTGTGTGTGTGTGTGTGTGCACAGCTCAAGCCTGCCGGCACCCTGTGTCGAGAGTCCAGTAACTCATGCGACCTGGCAGAGTTCTGCACCGGTGCCAACCCTCACTGCCCGGCCAACGTTTACCTGCACGACGGCCACGCCTGCCACAGCGTGGAGGGCTACTGTTACAACGGCATCTGCCAGACTCACGAGCAGCAGTGCATCACGCTGTGGGGAGCAGGTAAACGAACGAGAGAGCGCTGGTCCTCGCGTACAAGCGCGTTGGTGTCGTTTTGTGATCAGCGTCCTCGTTCGTTCAGGAGCCAAACCCGCTCCGGGGATCTGCTTCGAGCGAGTCAACTCTGCGGGGGATCCTTACGGGAACTGTGGGAAGGACTCCAAGGGCTCCTTTGCCAAGTGCGATGTGAGGTAAGACTGCAGCTGTGCTGATGCGGTGGAGGTGCAGTGAAAGTACAAAGCCAGCTGATTAGCCTAAGTGGAGTCATTAGCCGCCGTCATTACTTTGTGGAATATGGCACAATCTTCAAACAGAAGTTTCAATGGATGAAAAAAGTCATTTAAGAAAGATAGGAGCTAATTATGATCTAAGGAAGTATTCATGAATCATTTCATGCTATTCTTGTTGCCTAATTGTTCTAAAGATCTTCCCCCTTTGGTTGAATTGAGCCCTTTGTTAATTTATGTAATAGCTTTAATGACTGGAGTTGCAGCTGGCATTTCATCTTCCTCCCCAGTTGTTAGATTTGCCTGCGATTCACAGGCCTTCACTCTTTGTTGTTTTTATTGTTATTGATCGTACAGGGACGCACAGTGTGGTAAGATTCAGTGCCAGGGTGGAGCCAACCGGCCCGTGATCGGAACGAACGCCGTGTCCATCGAAACCAACATCCCGCTGCAGGAAGGAGGCCGCATCCTGTGCCGCGGGACGCACGTCTACCTGGGTGACGACATGCCGGACCCCGGCTTGGTCCTGGCCGGGACCAGGTGTGGAGACGGCATGGTGGGTGTCAGCCTGGACAGTCACGAAGTGAAAGAGGAAATGAGGACCTGAAACTCACAGTCTAGTAGCTCTCATGAGATGCTGAGAGGAGAGCAGGAGAAGGGAAATAAAGAGGGAATAAACCACAGTGCATTTGCTTGCGGTGTGTGTGAGTGTGTGTGTGTGTGTGTGTGTGTGTGTGTGTGTGTGTGTGTGTGTGTGTGTGTGTGTGTGTGTGTGTGTGTGTGTGTGTGTGTGTGTGTGTGTGTGTGTGTGTGTGTGAGTGCATCCTCTGTGTAAAATGGACGTCTGCCATGTCGGCCCGTCTCTCGACCGCAGCCTCTGAAATCGCGCTCCTCACATTATGTGGAAACGTTGAGGGCCTGAAGGTGGGTCTTTTGTCGCGCGCCTTTGTTCTTCCTCAAAGAGCGGCTCTGTTTTCCCTGCCAGTCACGGCATTAGACTGGCAGCACGCGTGGCAATTTGATGAAGATTAGAGCTAAAACCTGCTTTCCCTAATGCAGGCCTTATTTTCCACATAAAAGCAGCATCTGGCTTTTTCCAGTCGGATGCTGTGTTTTAGATCTGGCTGTTGTGTCGTCGCCTCAACCACAGCCCGCTGAGAGTTGTGATTGGGGTTCTTCAGCCAGGCGGATTCATCACACACTCCCGTATTTTCACCGTACGAGCGGTGAACGTGCTGCTGTTGTTGCTGCTTCACGCCTAATGACCCGCTCCCTCTTGTAGGTGTGCCTGAACCGCCAGTGCCAGAACGTCAGCGTCTTCGGAGTGCACGACTGCTCCGGGAAGTGCAACGGACGTGGGGTGAGTGCAAAGAACCCGTTGGCTCAATAGTTAGTGTTAAATTATGCACCATAGCCTGTGACGCGGCGTTAAGAGCCTGTAAGGACGCTTTTATCGTCCGTTTAGTCACCGCATGACTTTTAATTGGCCACAGATGTATTTAAGTCACAGCTTCATTAGCCAGTGATGAAGGTGGGACATGTTGCATCTGTCCAGGTGACGACATGAGCGCTTGAGTTATTGAAAAATGTTTTCCCTTCGAAACATGACTTCCCTCCTGCATAAATATCTGCTAAATCAATTTGTGTGTCATTTTCACAGACACCTTGTACGAGCGCTGACTGACAAACAGTCATTTTCTGAATTCCCTGAAGAAAAATAGAGAATATTGTTTGTCTTACGGCCAACTTGCTTCACTGCACCGCGTTTTTTGAGGATTAATCAGATCTAACTGTAATTATTGACACTTCAAATACGCGATGAATCCTACATCACACACGTTTTTCCATGTGACATAATGCCTGTTCGCCTCCAGCGTGAGGTCACATTATGTAACACTGCCCCTCGTGTCCACCCGTCCAAATCGAACCTCCCTGTCGGCCCCCGAGTGCCTCTTAACCGACAGCCGGTGCGAGGGAGCATCCGAAGACGCTCGACTCCACTCACTGAGCGTCTGTGCTGGATGTAACCCCCCCCCCGCTCCACAGTTCCCTGTGCACCCCCTCTCTCCTCTGTCCTGCTGCCAAGCCACAGCTGGACCGCTTTACCTCGCAGGGGATTCCTCCTGGATCAGACTTCTGCACTGGAAATACAGTATGAGGCTCCACACGATGGGCTCCTCCCGTGCACGCGTTTTATCTGTTCTGACACAGACAGGAAGCAGAGCCTTCACAGGCGGAAAGCGACCTGGACTCATTGCATAGGTTGTCTTTTGTAGCGAGTGATGACCTGGATTTTAGCTGTTGTGAATAGAAATACACTATGGAGTAAAACTGTGTTTGCAGGTGTGCAACAACAAGAAGAACTGCCACTGTGAGGCGCACTGGGCTCCTCCGTTCTGTGAGAGCGCAGGCTTCGGTGGCAGCGTGGACAGCGGCCCCATGAGAGCGGCAGGTACAGTAGCCCCCGCACTCGCAGACACACAACCGCAACACAAGCAGACTGGGCTTAATAACAGCGGCACCAGCTGCAGCCTGAAAGCGCCGCTCGCCTCCACCCAGCGATGCGAACCATCAGCCACCTGTGAAACGGCCCCCGCCTCATGTCCTCGTCGTCGCTCTGTGCTGTAGATGCGCGTGCGTGCGTATTAATGTGCGTGTTGTCGTATGTGGCGTCAGCCGACAGCGTGGCCGTCACCGTGGCGATCCTGGTTACGCTGCTCAGCCTCCTGGCGGCGACCAGCCTCGTC
Organism: Betta splendens; assembly: GCF_900634795.4. Lineage (NCBI taxonomy): Eukaryota > Metazoa > Chordata > Actinopteri > Anabantiformes > Osphronemidae > Betta > Betta splendens. Next base: position 13,765,105 of record NC_040895.2, read on the forward strand.
TTCCTGAAGAGGAAGAGCCTGCTGCGCCTCCTCTTCGCCAACAAGAAGAGCACGTTGGAGAAACTCAGGTGATGGAGCCGACTTCCCAACGCGTTTCCAGGCTGAGGTTTTTCTTTTCTGTACATGCTAATAATACACACGTTCCATCTGTGCTGTAGATCCATAGAGTCCACCAGGCCGACGAGCCCCATCAGGACTCAGTCCACTTTCAGGCCTGTGGCTCAACGCAAGCCTCCACCCAAACCATCTGCAGCCAACATTTACAAGGTGAGACTTGGCAGCCAATCTGAATTTAGTGTGTAATAATACTCCTTCAACGTGCAGCCGGACCGCGGTTCAGACCTGTCAGACATGCAGAAGACAAAACAAGACGACAGCACGCCGGCTAATTGATTCACTCTCATTAAATTGCACTTGAACCAAAATTAATCAGAGTGAGACCTCTGACGGGAGGCGAAGTAACTGTAATTGAAAGACGGCTCGAGCTCTTATGATATTTGTTAGCGTTTACCAGTAAATGCTCTTTGTATAATGAGAATGGAGCCGAGTTGAGTCTTCTGACAGAGGAGGAAAATAGGGTTTGATTTGTTTGGGGGGAAAGAAGCAGCATGGAGTAACATTACCTACCGTTTGCCTGTGTATGTGTACTGTAATACTGGGTAGTGTTTGTGCAGGTACTGTAGGAATTCAGTGTGTATTTAATAGAGTGCAGTCGGCCTCGCTGTCCATTCAGCCTCTCACTGATGTCCAGATGTCGCTTAGCATTGTGCTTGTACTGTGTGTGTGTGTGGGGGGGTGGTTGTCCAGAGGCAGGTGATATTGGTTTGTGGTAAAGCAGCGGGGGAGCATCTGCTCAGGGCATGTGGTCAGACCCAGAACATCATATCGAATAAAGTTATGTTCCTGCTTCACGACCGACTCTGACATCAGCTCTTTCCCACTAATGAGAAACGTCTGACTGAAGTGTATTACTTTGTCTGAAATACATACAGTAAGGCAAGAGCTGCAGCCAATATGATTTTATTATTAAGCATTCAATTAACTATTAATTTGACTGAATTAGCAAAGACAATTCTAAAAAATGCCTGTAATTATTTTCTACTGTACATGGATCCAAACTGTTTACCTTATGGCAACATCTGTATTTCTCAAGGCAACAAGCCGGGTTTAGTATAGTATCACTGGTTCAGCTGCTGTAGTAGAACGGAGGGACACATCAGCACGTCTATGAAAGCGTCCTCTGCTCCTTTCAGCCGTCTCTGCTGAGCTCCGAGCCTCTGCTGCCTCCACACAACTTCCACTCCCACAGCCTGCGCCGGCTGCCCCTCTACCAGCCCCTGCACATCAGCCGGCCCATGCCGGTGTGTCTGAGCGTGGGCCAGCCCGCCCTGCCCGCCCAGCACCGGGTCCTGCCGGCCCACGCGTCCCTGTCGCCGCCCCGGGTGCCGCCCTTCCTCAGCCTGCCGCGCCAGCCCGCATCCTACAGGGTGGACCAGGTTGGTGTGCGTCACTGGTTCCTGCAGCCTCCTCGCTCCTGCTTCTGTGTAGTATTAGTACCATTCCCACTACCTGTGGAGTTTTCAATTCAGCAATTTCTATATTTCTAAAGATGCCAAGAACATCTGCAGCTTCACCTCTACTGTAGATATAATTTTGCTGTTTTGTCCACTAACTTTTCTTAATCTAAAACATTAATATCTGTCTTTTGTTAATTTGACAGATTCATTCAGATAAATACTTTTAAAATGGTTTCGTACGCTCACTGCATCACTGCATGACAGCAGCGTAACTAAGAATAAATAAAGCAGCGTTCACTCCCACTGTGATGGAGCAGCTATACGTTAGGCAAAGATGCAATCTACTGCTTTTACGCACAGGTAGTAACATAAATAAAGATGTTCAGCACTTACAATATGTAAAATAAAAGCCCATTGTAACAATTGGCCCAGAGATTTATGGAGCCGTCCCTGCAGTCACGCCGAGAGGTTTGTGGCAAAGTGCTGGATACTGGAACTCATTGCTTTTTTGCATTGCAGCTGTTCAGCTTGCCCACATATCGACAGCTAAATTCAATCTGCTTCGCTGCCTGTGACCCAGCTCCGGAGTGAGGCACCGCTTTCCGCTGAGCCAGCATTATTGGATTTGGTGGAGATAGTAAATCCATCTGTCTGCTTCGGCGGCGGCTGCAGGTTCTGATCCGCCGGCGCGGCGTTGGGATCCGGGCGGCTCGCCGGGCCTCCGCGGGCCGCGGCGGGAGGACGCGCACGAGGGGAAAGGGAGCGGATCGTACGATAGGACGCCTGCGCTCTGTGGGATGAGGCGCGGAACATAATCCCAGATGATACATTCATTTAGCTCCAAGGTTGAATATGAAGGTGTGCGCGCATTAAGGCACCGTCACTCATTCGCTGAACTTCAGGAAAAAGTATAAAACATGAGTTAAAGTCAAATATCTGCTTCAAACTCAGAGAGTCGGTTCCGTACATCCCATATTCTGAGCGTGGGCCGACTGAAGCTGCGCGTTGACTGAAAGGGCCCCGTTTGCTGCCAACACAGTGAAACCCTGTTACCTGCTCGTTTTGCTCTAATGAAACAGACGCAGCGCACGCGGGTCAGAATCGATACCGATCCAGTGGGGACATGCGGAACGTGGCTCCTCGCCAGGAAAGTGAATTACAAGATCATTTAAAAACTCCAGGCCGACCTCCCATCTGCGCCTGCATGACTCAGTCCCCATTAATACGGAGCACATCCTGTGTTTATTTTATCGTGTGCTTATTGTGGCTTTTTTAGGTGCTGAGTAAGTATTTCCTCAGCACCTGTAGAGTCCGATAGATGTAAATGAGCTAGAACCCCCGCTGTGAGTGGAACCTTTCCACCCGTCGCCTTTCTGTGAACTCCAAGTGCCAGCGTTGCATTTGGCCCGACGGCGCCGGGCTCACAGAACTTCTCGATGCCGCAGAGGACAGCGCGGTCCCTCGGTTTGAATTGAGACACGCGAACGCCACCAGAATGTGCAGCTTTTCCTGCCAAGAGCGGCAGAACCCACCCGGGGCCCGGATCATTCTTGCGTCTGAGTGGATGCATCTGGTCGTTTACATCTTTGTTTTCCTCCGAGCTCCCGTTCGAAACAACAGCCCGAGTTTGCTCCCTTCTGGAGATTATGTTGTTCCTTAAAGGTAAACTGTCCACACAGAATTTACAGTAAAAAATCACAGCAGATGAACAGGTGTGTGAAATCGTCCTCGCTTCAGTTGATACTCGCGTAGATTCTTCACAGGGACCCCCTGCTGTGCTTACTGTACTGGCTTTCATGGAGCTGTAGCCTCGTCTTAACTGGGCTCAGTCTGGTTAAAGCATCTCAGCGCTTCCTCCTCCGTGGGGCGTCTGCTTTCTTGTAAATGGATCTGAGGAGCGTTCGCTGTGCGGCGTCTGAGCACTTTGAGCTCGGCTGCTTCAGCACGTCCTGATAAATGGAGAGATTAAAACGCGCGTGGATTGTTGTCTGTGCGCTTCAGCTGTTGCTTGTTCTGCGACGTCACCGGTTGCGTTTCACATACGGCTCAGACTCTCGTCAGTCATTTAAGCGACGGTGCCTAAACTTGCCTTTGGTTCCAGAGCGGATAATTACTTTTTCGTTTTCTTCAGCGCTCCACAATAATGAATTGCATATCTTGTGAAAATTCAGGTGGGTATTTTGAGGGTAACCCATAATGATGAATGGTTTCATTGGACGAATAAGAAGCAGATTAATCACCAGTGAAATGAATGAGAACAGCGGCTGCAGCGATGCATTTGTATTTACTATCTAGACCAACACACAAAGCAACACACACTACAAAACATGTGTCCGCTGATTATTGATCCGGTTTAATTGGCCAGAGCAACACATTACATTATTTACAGCCGTGTAGTAATAAGTGCTCTCTTGTCCATCTCTGGCCTTGTAGCGTTGGAGTCGCCAGCGTTCCGCTCTGTCTGTTGCCGTGCTCCCTCACACATTCATTGGTGAACGTGTGAAGCCGTCTCCGACCCGTGCGCTCGCCGGGCCTCTGGTAGCAGATGTTTATCGCCGCCGCGCCTCCTCGCTCTAGATTAGTGACACATGATGGCCCCCCGTTCAGATAACCTTCTACACTCACACAGAACCCAGATATGGAGGAGGAGGAGGAGGAGGAGGAAGAGCTGGGTTCATCATTCGCTGTGGGGATTCAGAGAACACACTGATAACACAGTGCCCTCTAGTGAGACGTGTCCGCTTTTGTCTCCCGGTAGCTTTTATTCAGCTAATCCATATTTAAAGAGAGGTAGAAGGTGACGTGTTATATTATTCAGCTTTCCATTCACTGCATCTCCAGATAGGTTTAATACACTTCGTGGGGCTTTTTCAAATTAGCTATGGAGCCTAACGACCGACTTGTCTTCGCCGGTTCTGATTCCGTTTATCCCATTCAGGACTTTGAAAGGCCGAGGCCGCCGCAGAAACCGCTGCCCGCCGACCCGCTGGGGAGGGGCTCCCGCTTCGCCCACGGCGCCACACCCACAGCGGGCCACGTTCCCGGGTCGGGGCCCATCCCCGTCCCCGTCCCCACCGTGCCCCGGCCCCCGCCCTGCGTCCCGCTACCCAGCAGGTCAGAACCAGCGCCGCTCGGGGTCACGTCCCGCGGGCGCCGCCGTCCTCTCATGCGCTGTGTTTGTTTTCGCCTCAGACCCGCTCCGGTGCTGCCCTACAGACCTCCAAAGGCCCAGCAGGACTGCTGAGCTGCTGGCGCCGCGGGACAGCAGCTCCCCCGCCAGCAGATGGAGACGTCCTTGATTTGCACTAATAACAGAGACTTTGAGAGCTTTCGGACGGTTGAAAGCGCCGAGTCTCGCGTGACGGGAGGTGAACGTGTCACCGCAGTGCTACGCCTCTAAAAGGTGCTTTGTTGTCCTCGCTCAGGTACCGAAAAACTGTTCATCTGTTTAACTTTGTCGTGGTGCATGCTGAAGGATTTTCCCACAGAAACACGGAAGAGAAGACATGTTTGAACAGTGTTTTTGTTTTTTGTTTGTTTTTCTTGAATAAAATGCAGAAACATTCTTTTTATAACCAGTAACGTTGCTTGAACCAGAAGCAAAAACTATTGTTACTGTTTTTTTTTTTTTACTTTATGAAAGATACATTGAAGATGAGCACAACCTAGCAAGGTTAGCATTTAGCATTTCCTATTTTCATGTAATCATGCCAAATGCATTTTTATATCCATGCCACCACAACGCTGGAAATTGGATAATAATCTGATATTTTACTTCCGGAACAGCGATTCAACAGTTGGAAGAGTTTTGTAGATGCATCATCTCAAACAGCCAGACGTTCAGTCAGAAACATGTTATTGTGGGATTAATGTGCACATTTTATGGTCTCAGTCTTGTCCGTTGTGCGGTGAAGTACGAGCAGGAGTTGTTCTTCTTGCCGAACGCTGACGCCGGAAGTCTCCGAGGACTCGACGGGCTGATGTGTTCCAGGGAGTTACACCGACAACATGGCTTTTGGTGTTTGTGTGTGTAGCATTAGCGCTCACTCTGTCCCTGTGTGTGTGTGTGTGTGTGTGTGTGTGTGTGTGTGTGTGTGTGTGTGTGTGTGTGTGTGTGTGTGTGTGTGTGTGTGTGTGTGTGTGTGTGTGTGTGTGAGCCAGGCAGGATGACCTCAGGCCTCTCCTCGCTTCCACCACATCTGTCCAGCCTCCCATTTGGATTCTATCCATCAGAGCCGGGTTGCGCTTTGCGTCATTCCTTTGTTGCACGAGGTGAGACTCCAGCCGCGGCCTCATTTGCCCCATGTCCGTGTGCTGCACACCTCCTCCTAACGGACGCGTGCAGATGTGCTGGACAGCCTGAGTTCACCGCTGGGCGCCGTTCGTTCGTGCCGTGTGGATTAGTCGTTCAGTGTTCATTGTGTGTATTTAACTGTAATGCGTGTAAATATTGTAAGGTATCGTTTGCTGTTTTTATTCCTGCTTTTTTACAAGCACAGTGATGCAGGAGCTGCTTTGAGGCTGTGCCCCATGAAAACACATTTTTGAAAAATGTAACCTGTACTTGTTAAAGCAGAGTCAAATGTTGGACAATATCAGTTAAATATCAGATTTTACTGATGAAGTCGGAGCCAAATAAAAGTTCCTTTTATGACCGTTTACATCAAGTTGTCTACAGTTTTTTTTTTTTTTAACTAAACCTGTTTGAAAACACAGGAAACTAGGGTTCAAGTAAAAAATAAAAAGACAACATCTAATAAATAGACATTTTGGAAAATGACAAACAGAAAAGTGAATGACTGTGTAAATGCCCCCTGAATCTGTTCTCTCCTCTCCTGGTTCAGTGCTGCCACCTGTCAGACAAACTTGGTCATTACACAGTGATATCTACTGTAAGGGTCAGCAGAGTCCACTTGCAGAGGAGACAAATAAATAGACAATCTAAAAAATATTGTAGGTCCAGTTAACGAGAAAACATGCCTAAACTTCCCTTCAGGGATTAAGAGTTAATGGTCGGTTGAGGTAAATCAGGTATTTAACAATTTTGAATAGAACTGCAATTAGTATTTTCATCACAGCTGCTTTTATAATATTAACTAATAGATTACTTGGCTGCAAATCACGGTTTTGGCATTTTTGCATGATTAATTATAAATACTTATGAATCCACACATCAGTCGTATTTAATAACTTTGTTTGTTTGGTCTTGTTATTCATGAAACAGACTTTGGGGCTTAAAGCTTTAAAGATTAGCCGGACCGTTCATAAATAATAATAGTCTATGCTACATAACCACAGGCCAACGCTTCAAATATTATTAGTTACTTTGTTTTCTGAAGATGTTTGCCTTTTTGTTTATATTTTTTCTGGCCAAGTCGTGACTATGTGACTATGTGAAAATACATAATAGTTTGTGGCCATTTGTCAGTAGAAACATCAGACTTGTCTGAGTCGCTGCCCTCAAAACAGCACATCTGCTGTGTGTCTATATGTAGTGAGAGCTATTGTTGGGGAACGCGTCTATGTCAATGAGTCTATTAAGACTGTGTGTGTGTGTGTGTGTGTGTGTGTGTGTGTGTGTGTGTGTGTGTGTGTGTGTGTGTGTGTGTGTGTGTGTGTGTGTGTGTGTGTGTGTGTGTGTGTGTGTGTGTGTGTGTGTGTGTTGCGTTGCATGGGATTAACAGCCACATGACGGCACTGGGCTGGACGCCTATGGAGCCTTTTCACTTGGCTTCACACGCGCAGCCGCTCTGTTTGTCGTCCAACAGTTTACTGGGAGCTGAGACGTCCAGGCTTCGCTTCACTCCTGTGGATCTGTAAATGAAGTTTAAACCCGACAGACTGCCGGTGATGGCACAGGACTTTACCGCCTTAACTGGAGAGGACTGTTTTGAGGGAAAATCCCCGTGTTCAGACACAGAAGCCAACGACTATGATGGCGTTCTGGAGATTAATCAGTTTGACGGACTGCCTTATTCCTCCAGGTTTTATAAACTGCAGGAGGAAAGAAAAGCGCTGCCGGCGTGGAAAGCTAAATGTGAATTTATGGACACTTTGGCAAGAGCTCAGTTTGTAGTTGTCAGTGGCGCCGCGAACACTGGGAGGAGTTCTCAAGTGAGTACTTTGGGGTCTAAAACATCCCGCCTTTAAAAATAACACTGGTTTCATTCATACTGTACGTCTGATTCTGCTGGGTCGCTGCTTTGCTAAAGGTCCCCCAGTGGTGCGCTGAATTCTGCCTGTCGGCCCAGTTCCACCACGGCTCGGTGGTCTGCACCCAGACCCACGCGCAGCAGGCGGTGGACCTGGCTCTGAGAGTGGCCGATGAGATGGACGTCAACGTGGGCCACGAAGTCGGGTACCGCATCCCCCTGGAGGCCTGCTGCGCCGCCGACACCCTGCTCAGGTACGAGCCTCGAGCGCCGCGTTCCTCCGCTCGCTCCTCGCTCTCCTCCCGGGTGACTGTGACTGTCTCCTCGTGGACAAAAGGCGGGAGGGGGCTCTTCTCGGGGGCTCCCTGCGCTCCGTGTGGAGCCCTCATAAGTCAGCGAGGGGACAAAGGAACCCAGCAGGCCGCGGACGGGCAGCTGAGATAAACCGCAGCCACTCCTCACACTAATTATCAGAGTAAATTACTCTAATAGGAGCCGAGCTGAAGTGTAGATGAAGTGGCTTTCATTAAGATGCCAGTGTGAGGTGCGATTCCCTGATACTGTTCAGAGCCCAGTGCGGCGCCTGTGCGTGTATGTGTGCGTCATGTTTACGGTCCACCGCAGGTTCTGCACGGACGACGTGCTGCTGAGGGAGATGATGTCGGACCCCCTGCTGGGGCGCTACGCCGTGGTGGTGGTGGACCAGGCCCACCAGCGCACCGTGAGCACCGACGTGCTGCGCGGCCTGCTGAGGGACGTGGCCCGGCGGAGGCCCGAGCTCCGCGTGGTCCTGCTCTCCGCCGCCGAGCCCTCGGCCCGGCAGCTGGCCCACTTCAGCTGCAGGCCGCCGGTGCCCGTGGTTCGCCTGGAGAGCCGGGGAGCGGGCCGGGTGGTGCGCGGCGGCGCCGGCGGCAGCTACTTCTGCTCGGCGCTGCGCGTGGCGCTGGAGGTCCACCGCTCCGAGCCCGCGGGGGACGTGGCGGTGTTTCTGGTGACCGCGCAGGTGACAAAGCAGCTGGCGTGGTGACGAGTCGAGGGGAGGCCTCCTCTGACCGCTCTTATGTGATTGTGTTCCAGGAAATAGACTTAGCCCGTGACATCCTGAGCCACGAGGCCAAAGCCCTGCCTCCGGGCCTGGGTCGGCTCCTGCCTGTCGCCGTGCACCCTGGCCGGCCCGGGACTCTCCCGCTCCTCTGTGAGGAGGAGGCGGCGGGTCGGGTCCGCAGAGTCTTCCTCACCTCCAGCCCTAATGAGGATTTCTTCTGGGCTCTTAGCTCAATACGTTTCGTCATTGATGCCGGGCTTGAGAAACGATCCGTGAGTCCGTCGTCCTTTCGTGACCGATCAGATGATTATCTGAACATCTCGCCCTAATCACAGCAAACGCACCGCGGTGCTGTTGCAGGTTTACAACCCCAGGATCAGAACCGCCGCCGCCATCTTCCAGCCGGTGAGCGCGGCTCAGGCTGAAAGCCGCAGGCAGCTGGCCGGTCCGACAGGTGGGAAGTTAAACAGCGTGATGTGAGCGTGTGACGGCGGAGTCTGAACAAGCACTCTGATGTCCTGCAGGCAAGTGTTTCTGCCTTTACCCAGAGGACAGGGCGCTCCCTGCTGAGACCCCCCCACGGATCGCAGAGTGTGACATCACGGCCACTGTGCTCTTCCTCAAGAGGATGGAGATCGCCGGACTCGCGCACTGCGACTTTATCGACAGGCCGGGTGAGGTTCATGTGAAATGACAGTTTTGCTGCGCGGCGCATCGACCCCGGTTCCCTGTTGTTCTCCAGATTTGACACGAATTTTGGGTTGAGTCACTCTGTTCCCTTTTGTTCCAGCGGACAGGAACTCTTTTATTGGGGGGCAGTGAGCCGTGGCTCAGCTGAACTGACAGCTCCTGTTAGAGCATCCTTTTAGAGCTGACCTGTTTCCGTGTGCTATTGTTCCCCCACATTTACACACACACACACACACACACACACACACACACACACACACACAGACACACACACACACACACACACACAGTCATGCTAGTGTTGCTGTGTGGGAGTGATGATGATAACAGAGCATCTAAGGTAAGGCTCCGTCTCCAGCTCTGCGCCCACATCTTGTTGATTCACCAGAGAAACGTGTTTGTGCCGCAGACGGAACATAACAACAATGAATTAGCTTTCATTTCACATAGAGATGCTCGGCAGATGTTGATGGGGATTATAAAATCCTAATCTGCTGCTGCTTTTTCTCTATCCCAGCGGGTCACCACTTTGGATTACAGATTAGACAGCGTGACGACAAAAACAATCCATAACAGTTGTTGTACACAATTAATAATCTCCCTGTTCAAACACTAGACAGCCATTATAACCATCCACCTGCCTCTTACTCAGATCCTGAAGCCCTGATGCAGGCTTTGGAGGAGCTGGACTACCTGGCAGCTCTGGATAATGACGGCAACCTGTCTGAGATGGGCATCGTCATGTCCGAGTTGCCCCTGGAGCCCCAGATCGCCAAGACGCTGCTGGCGTCCTGCGAGTTTGACTGCGTCAGCGAGGTGGCCATCATCGCTGCCATGCTAACAGGTAACGCACGCGTTGACGCCCGGCTGCTGTGACAACGCTCCTCTCAGCTCTGGCCTCAAGATCGCCCGTTTGCATCCGTTAGCTCCCACCTGCTTCACGGTGCCGTCCTTGGACCTGAGGCCAGAGGCCACTCAGTGCCATCAGAGGTTCCTGCACCCAGAGGGAGACCACTTCAGCCTCATCAACATCTACAAGGCCTTCAAACAGCGCCAGCAGGACCCGTGTGAGATGAGAGCGTCACAAAGGCAGCTTTATACAACGCATTAAACTCGGGTAATTTTAACCTGTTTCCTGTGCTCGTTTTTCTGCTTCTTAGACTGTGACGTGGAGAAGTGGTGTCAGGATCTGTACCTGAGCCACTCGGCTCTGCTGGCGGCGGACGCCCTGTGCTCGGAGCTCACCGACACGCTGAGGAGGATCGAGCTGCCCGTGTCTGTGCCAGCGTTCGGGTCGCGCGCCAACACCCTCCACGTTAAGAGAGCCCTGCTGGCGGGGTTCTTCATGCAGGTCAGAAAACCGAGCCCTTATTAATGCTTAGTAAGCGTAACTGCATCGCGTAGAAGCCAACTGTGATTTGTAACAGGTGGCGCGTGACGTGGATGGATCGGGGAACTACTTCATTCTAACCCACAAGCACGTGGCGCAGATTCACCCTCAGTCCGGCTACGGTGCGAGGAGCCCCAAGCTGGGCCTGCCAGAGTGGGTGCTGTTCCATGAGCACTCCTTCTCCGAGGATAACTGCCTTCGCATCGTCACCCACATAACACCAGAGGAGTACGTTGTTGCTTTGTTTACCACCAAGGCTCCATCACTGAATGGGGTTTGAAAGTTACACTGCACACAGACACAACCTGTGTTTTTGAATCAGATATAAAGGCCCAGTTCTCCATGGACTATCTATTTTGGTTTTACTGGGGCAGTATCATAATCCTGCCAGTTGCCGAAGGGATTATGGATTGTGTAGATGTCTGGGAATGTGGAGCTGCAGCTTAATGTGGGAGGAGAAAGCTCAGCAGTTTTTGTTGTGCTCTCCCAGGTTCTACACAGTAAAATGTGTGAATGGGTTCACTGCAGATAAAATGAAGTCGGGGCAGATGTTCTGTAAGTCTCCTCTCCAACAATAAGGGGCCTCATTTAGAACTAAGCCAAAAAACAGGAAAGACTTTCAATGACTTTGTATATGTTCCATTCAGTGAGGCTTTTGACTATGCCTTTTCTCACCAGGTTCATTCAGATGGCGCCGCAATATTTCTTCTACAACCTGCCCCGAAGCGAAAGCAAAGACATCCTCCAAAACATTTTGAACCACGGAGCGTCTCACAGTCAGGAGGTGAAATCTCCATCGTCCAGAGAGGAATCAAAGGAGGACGAGAGCTACGACCGCTGTGTTGTACAGTGACTGTACCGTGTCGTTCTACCGTGGATCGTTTTATCATTTCATTTAGTTTTAGAAGTTGCATATGTCTTTTTTGTCACAACACTATGTTCTGTATTTATTCTGGTGAGTTAGACAAAGTGCACTAATATTATTGGTTATACAGTATTAGAATTAAAAATGTTTTCATGCTTAAGTAAATTAATTCTTCCTCTAAATGTTTTAGCTCTATGTGCTGCATTGTCCCGATGTGTCATTCCATTTCATGAACAGAACATCTAAAGACAGGGTACAAAATTTGAAAAATGCACCTTTATTTTCTTCACAGCAAACCATTCAGATAGAAAGGCATTTATAAATACAGTAATGTGAACAAACTAGGCTCTGAGGTTTCACTGAATGCTGCCAAACTATTGCACACAGTTATTTTGGAAAGCAAATAACACGTTTTAGCTTATTTCTACCCGTCAGCTCTGAAAACACTGATATTTAAGTGTTGTAAAAGTGAGAGATTCCAGGTGACATACACTCAGCACAATTCCAATTAGAGGAACATTATCCGGTCCATGACCCAAAACTGCCTGAACAAAAGTGAATTTCAACATTTTCTGAACATGCTGTACAACTATTTGCAAAATGTGCAATTTGAAACCTGTGATGCAAATGTTGACTCTTAAAGGCGCAAGAGGTGAAATTAGCTTTGAAGGTAAATTAAAGTAAAACAGTGTCTTAATAAGTTTTATGTCAAAGCACTTGTGAGAAGACAGTTGTGAAATAATCCTCAAAATCTGTGTCCTGGTGTCCAGTGAGCATCAGAGAGCAAATCCAAGTCTTCGATGTAATGGTTCATGTCGTTATCATGAACTGGCACCTGGGTTACTGCTGTCTGTCTGTGTGGTCAGCTCCTGCAGGAGCTCCATGTAAAGTCTGACCTGGGTGTGGAGGGGTGCGCTCTTCTCAGCCCGCAACAGCTTAGAGTAGACGCTCTTGTACCGTTTCAACAGCTCCTCATCCATCTTGCTATAATAAACATGTCAGGACGGAATAAGTGAGTAGCTGGCGATTTGAAGGGAATTGATTTACATATGCAGCTAAACATAGTGCTGCAGGTTCTCACCTCGATTTCCGTTTCGTTGTTGCCATCAGTTTGATGACCTGCAGCAGCAGGAAGGAGAAACTTGGCTCAAACACACCAATCAACTTCTTCACTTCCTCAAGGTTCAGTCCTGACGCGGAGCCAGAGGCCACATCCAACGACCGTTCTGGTTCAGCCTGGTCTGGGCCATCAGGCTACAAGAGCAGGCGTGAAAGGAAAAGATCCTATAAGTTTTAGTGTGTGACCCAGAAAGGACAACAGACAAATGCTCTGCACACACAAGACATGAGAGAGAATCCCCGTCTGTTGACGTACCTCTGTCTGCTCCTCCTGCAGCTCCTTGTCAATCAGCTGGAAGGCATAGCGAGTGTCTGTCATGATCTCCAAAGCTGCAGTCAGGCTTTTCAGCTTTGCCACGCAGCTGCTCTGGCCTGTGACACACCATTATGTTTTATGGTGTTATTCTCTCTGAAGCAAAATATTGAACACTGGCATCATTTAATCTAGACAGTCACTCACCTGCCATAGTAAACTCTGCAAAGGCCACTCGCTCTAGAAGTGCGCGGAGAAGCTCACATGGTGCGTCTTTGAGGCTGATGAATAAAGAGACAGCCCTGCTGTAATGAAGCTCTGCTAGGCTTCGGTGCTGCTTCCTCAAGTGTTCGTCCCCCACCTGCCATAAAATCAGAGCCAGACACAGACGCCTCTTTGATTCTGTTGCTATGCTGATGAAGACCATCACCAGCGTCTCTTGGTACAAAACCAGATGATCTCATACTTGGTTGCGGAAGCAGCTGTGGTACATAGAGGCCAGGCGGTGGTGGATGGTGGCAGCTCTGTACTGGTATAGTGGCTGACGAGCCGACTCAGTGTGCAGGTCACAGTACTTCAGGGATTTCATCATCGCATCAGTCACTTCCCGCTCAATCTGAGAAAAAACACACAGGGGTGGTTGATTTCAATATTGTTGATCAGTGAGCCTGACGTGTTTCGATTTGTGAAATCTCAAATAAAGGCTTGTTGACAGGAAGTAGCTCCACCTGCTCCTGGGCCTTTCTGGACAACGGAGCGTAGTCCTGGAGGAGTGTGGCAAGGGTGAAATAGGTGGTGGACAACTCCCAGTTTACACTGTCCCACACTGCTGGGTGGGTCTCTCGGCTCACTAGTGACTTCATAGCCCGCGTGTAGTAATCTATGGCCTGAGGCAAAAGTAGATGGAAAACGTTTCAGATACATTAAAAATACTTTAAAAGAACACAGGTTTGTGTTTAGTTAGACTGCTCAGTCCGATTAAAGACAAAGACCTTCACCTTGTTATAGTAAAGTGCCTCTTCAGGTGAGAACTCCCCTCTGCACTGGTCAGCAGAGACGGCACAGTGGGCCTGGGCACAGATTCTCATCAGCCGCCCAGTATTACACAGCAGCAGGGCAGTGTTGGTGTTGTCCCTGATGGCTTCAAAGTCCTGCATGCCTTTCTCAAAGAAGGAGAAACTCTTTTTCCACAGTTCCTGCTCTGCTGTGGACACCGATTTCTTTTCTAAAGGGTGAGAAGGAGAAACACAGTTAGACAAGGGAAAATGAACAAAAGGGGCAAACCCATCTAGCGCAAGCGCACCTTCATTCTCAGTCTGCATAGCTGCAGCCTGGTTCATGTAGTAGACTCCCATCTCGTTGCGGATGTTCCCCAGTCTTTTGCGCACCTGAGCCAGCTGATCTGGAGCTTGGTCTTTCAACACCTCAGAAACGAGCAGTTCATAAGCTGCTTCGTAGCATTTGGTGCTAACAAACAGCTGGTATTCCGGGTCCATGGCCAAATCTGTTGCCATGTTGAAGGCTGGAGAATTAAGTGATAATAAGGTTGGTAAGATATGACAAGAAAAGAGAACTCACATTCAAATTAAGCATGAAAGTGGCCATTCTGTGCTGTATATTATTCTAACCCTGGCAGCTGCACTCTCTGTGCAGGCTGTGCAGGATCTCTTGGTCATCTTTGGTCTGGTAGCTGTATTCTTCCAGGTAAGCCGCTCTGTTGCTGGCGTTCTGTGCCAACATCAGCTGGATGTCTCCACAGAGGGACAAACACTGGCTGTGAAACTGCAACACATGTGGGTGCAGTGTACCGCTCACTGAGCAATAGGCATCTGCAGCAGAAAGAAGGAGCAGAGGGAGAAGGAAATGAATGCTTTGTTGCACTGGATGTTTTTTCTCTGATGAACTCAATTGAATGCAGCCCGCTTACCATAGCACTGCAGAGATAGCTTGATGTAGCGCAGGGCCCGTCCATACTTCAACAGGTTGGTGGCTGCATCAGACAAGACATAGTACGCCTTGGAGGCTTTGAGGAAGAGCTGCAGCTTCATGCGGTGCTGCCATGAGCCCGGGATCATCCCTGAGCGCGTGGGATGCTTCTGGTCTTTCTGCACTGGACATGCTGGGCACACACACACACACATATAAGAAAAGCTACACAAGGAAATCTGTTAGAAGGCAAGTGTTCTCTGTTTTATTGTTTTATCATTTAATATACTGTAAAAAAATAAACTAACCTCTTTCAATAGGAAGAGAGATGCCTTTCTCAGCTGCACAGGCTCCCATGGCACTTCTGTCCTCATACTGAAGAGGTATGGGAATATTAGGGTCTGCAGCAGGGAGGTCGCTCTCCTTTTTAATGCTGCCATCCACTGCCTTCAACCCCTGTGTGGTGCAGCATAATATCGGTAATACGGTAGGGGACTAGTTTCTTGAAACACAACTTATTATTACTATTGTTTTTATATTCACCTTTAGTACGTAGCTCAGGACATGTCTGCATCGTTCCTCCTTGTCTTGAGATATTGGAAAAGCACAGTTTGGCTACAGAGATGAGAGATTTCTTTTTAAATGCAAAATATTTATTGGCATACTCCAGGCTATTCCCCAAGGTTGGTGAGCAGGAGAAAAACATTTGGAGAGAGAGGCACTCACTCTGATCAGATGGGTGGATTTGTACTTCTCTGGGACTGACAACTCCCCCACAGAGCGGATCACAGCCACAGCTTTGCTGTCGTCCTGTGGTCTGGAGCAGTTAGCGAAGGAGCCGTTCTCGTCGCTGTCCTCTGTCAGATCCTCGTCTTCCTCACTGTAGCTGTCCTCTGAGCCCCCACCGCGGAGCGACTCCTCTCCATCTTCTTCGAGTGGCTCGTCAAGCTGGAAGAGCTCTGACAGCATGTAGTGGGCTGAAGCGATGATCTGAACAGACGGAGGGATGAAGAGGATCAGGCATTAAGTTTATATTCAAAACACAGTTTCCATTTAGTACTCAAGAACTTTTGTTTTGTATTTAGTGTTTTTTGCCATTTCATTCTTTAAAGCGGCAGCTGGGTGTGAAGCCAGTTTTCCCTATTGCTAATCAATTCTTCTTACCTGAGGATGTCTCTCCTGATCTAGAAGCTTGATGCAGTTTAAAAGCAGAGTTCTGATTGTGCCGTAGTGCTTTCGGTTTTGCCTTGCCTTCAGTATCAAGTTACTTGCCACTCTGTGCCAAAAATCAGATAATAGGAAGTCATTATGGTTACACTCCCAATATTATTCACCTGACTACCTGACAACAAATGTCATCAGCAAATACAGTACTAACTATATCTTAAGATGGACAAGTTAATCTCTGAACAGTTTAAAATATTCACTTTAAAATACACAACAGTATATTAGGTATTATCCCATCTGTCTGTTTAAGCTGATTTTTTTCCAGTTTTCAATACTATGCTTGTGTGCTGAGCACAAACACTCACTTGTAGAGTAAGACAGCCACAGGAAGGGTGAATGGATTTTGATATTTTTCTTCTTCAGCCTCCTCACACAGAGTTGTAAGATCATAAAGCTTCACAATGTCACTCCCACTAGCTACAGATTCAAGAAATAAAAATGATTGAAATGATGAAATGATGATTGAAAAGTTTTAACCACAGAATGAAAAATTGTCTACGTATTTCCCACCTTTAAAAAGCCAGTAGGTGTGACCCTCTTTGGTGCAGTTGGACTTCAGGAAGGAGAGGACATTCTGAGCGATGTCTTTCACCACCCTTGTGGAAAAGGTTGAGTTCTCCAGATGAGGGATGTCTTCTGTTTTTATCATCTCATATTTCTGTGGGCACAGAAACTACTGCAATCAACAAACAAATAAGGATGCCTTACATACTGTATTGACTAATTCTCAGGGTAAATTACCTCAACGATGCCATTGACGTGAAAACACATGACGAGTTCTGGAACATTGCACATCAGATTGTCCAGCCAGTAATCAATACCTGTCAGAATGTTGATTGGCTTATTGTTGTCCCTGAAGAACAAGGTGCAACAATTATTGTAGACCTTGATTTGATACATGAAGATACAGTTACAATAATACATTTTAATTTAAGTTGACAAACTTTCCAACCTGAGTCTCAGACTGACAGCAGGATAGCGGCCACCCCCAAAAATAGGCATATTGGAGCCAACCAACATGTGGATATCTTCAAACGTCCACATGATGTTGCGCACAAAGTCATTTTTTAAGCCCTGGCAAACAAGTGATATTAGATTCAAGCTGGCAACTGTAGCACTTATCACTAAGAAAAGATAAAGCTTGCCTTACCTGGCTGTTCTCGCCTTCATCAAACAGTGTCAGGAGGTTTTGCTCTTGTACATTCTGTACAGACGTCACATGTCCCAAAGCAAAGCTGCTGTCCACAGAAGCATTTTCCTGCATATTTCGTAGTAGAAATATAGTCAACATTGCAGGCAACATTATTCCTTATCAGACAAAATTTTTACAATGATAAAGAGGAACCCATCTCTTCAGACAACTTAATATCTAGATGACATTTTATTGTTTATGTTTCATGTACCTGTTTGTGACCATGTGATTCTTCGGGATCAGGTGGTGTGCTGGTGAAGGTGGTAGGCCATGATGGGCTGAACCCCTCTGCCCCGTTTTCCTCCTCCCCTTCATTTAGGTTGTCTGGTACAGACTCTGCAGCCCCATCACCATTTATACTGCAAGAGACAGGTGAAGTCCAAATGGTGAAAGACAATGAAGTCAAAGCCATCTCTGGTAGTAAAGTCTACTTATATTTAGGTAACACGTAGTACTGACCTGTAGTAAAGGAACTTTGACAGGATTGCTTTCTGATACCAGTGCTCTTTACTCTTCTTTTTCCTCTGCCACTTCTGATCTATTAGCCGCTGATAAAACTCTTTTAGCCATGTCCAATCTCCAGTCTACAGTAAAACATCTCCAGTGAGAACAATATCACATAAAGGCCTCAACATTCTTGTCATGAAAAAAGTAAATGATGAAATTTAAAAAATGTTGTAAATTAATACAGTATAAAGACATTGCTATACCTGAGAGGACCTCATGAAAAGCTCCTGAATGTCCAGTTCATCCAAAAGCAGTGTCCTACCGACACGGTGAACTGCCATACTGACGTGAGACTTACTGTACGGAATTTTCAATAGCTTTTTGATGTTCTAAATGTGACAAAATCATTGTTAAGATTAGCTGCATGTTGTAGCAAGTTTTAGTAACAGAGACAACCATGTTATCTTTGCAGCAGCTCCACAAACCTCAGAATCTGACACCACGTCAACATCGTCCCCGATGCAGTCAATGAAGTCATAGGCCATCCCAAAACTACAGATGAAAAGGGAGTTAGTAAAGTTCAAATTATTGACTCAGGTGACAAACTAACTAACTAACTTCCAGACCTGGAAAAGGGTTTGCTCTTGCTGCTGGACCCTAAAATAGTGGTGCCAGCACTGCCCAGCTGGGGGTTTTCTCTCAGCCAGTTGGCAGGAGGCAGCTTAAGGTCAGTCTTCTCTTGCAGCAGGGCATAGCTGGCTGGAGGTGGGGCGGCAGAGTACTTGACCACAGCACGACTCTTTATTTCGTTGCCCAAATATGCTGCAGAATCCTACAATATAATAAAATATAGCATTAAATTATAACTTAGTTATGATTACCAGATAATATAACACTCAGTACTCAACACTCAGAGATGCCAGATACTGGAATCTCTGTATTTTATATTAAATTTTTAATTCTCTTTTTTTAACTTCTCTCTGATTCTACTTGCTGTGTTACAAGGCTAAGAGAGCTGTTATAGTTCTTGTTCTCCTTACTTACATGTTTACTGTTCTCTTCTGTGCAGCCAGAGCCAGTACCAGAACATTCCTCCTTCCTGTTATCTAAGGGGATCCCAGGCTCTCTGTCCGCAGCAAATCCACTCATACTGGACACACCAGCTCTGAATCCGACTGGCACAGGTTTCTTAATATGAAGACACCCTATCCATTATCTGACGGGAGGACACGGGTAGTGTGTACATTAGTTACACAGCGACAGAGACACGTCCCTTGTGGTTATAAAGTTACAGGTACCAGTTGCTAGCTTGACAGGCTAGGTTGCACATAAACAACGGTGTCTGAGTAGACCTACAAAAAGTGTGAAGATGAACGCGTTTTACATGAGAAGTAGCGTGTGCTGTTTTAAGCTTAGTATCAAGTTAATAATGAGAATTAACCGACCGGTTAAAAAACCCTGCAGCTTCACCTCTGCCCACTAGTCTGTCACCGACAAGCTACTGCAAGCAGCTAGCACGGAACTACTTCCTGTTTGGAAAAGTCAACACACGTTTTTTTCCCATGTTTACGATTTTTAATAGTATTGCCTTGCATGGTGAAACATATATATTATTGTGTAATATAATTATATTATAATAATATATAATTATAATACAGACACAACATTTACTGCAGCGACTAGCATAATTAACCCGGATGTAGTTTAGGCAGTTTTTCTTTCTAGAAAGATTGAGCATTTTCTTTTCAATACATACTAATGTTCTCTCTCTTCAATATTATTATTATTATTATTATTATTATTATTATTATTATTATTATTATTATTATTATTATAATTATTATTATTATTATTATTATTATTATTAGGGTTAGGGTTAGGGTCAGTAGCAAAAGGAAATATATATATATATATATATACACAATATTTTACATTTATTTATATTTGTATAAACATTTTCCTAATCAAATTAGTATAAATAATATTTGTGGTCAGATGTTATATCCAGCAGTGCAGCGTAAAACAGCTGATCGACAGAACGGGGAGGAGCTCTGAAACTTTGTTGCCAACAGCTGGTTCCTGCGTTTTCACCCAGTGAAAGCGGACACCGCTTCCAGTCCAGGTCTTTTGGACGTTTCTGCGTCCGTGCGCGAGATTAACGACTTTGTGACAATGGCGAGCTGGAAAAGTCACGTGCGTGCTCGACTGCAACTAAGAGACCACACTGAGAAACGTCCGTTTGTTGGCGTTTTCAGCAGCTGTAAGGGGAACAGCGTTCTGCTCTCTTTGCATTATGACTTTGGCATCGTTTAACCGTTTTCGTTTTCCTGTAGTGTCTCAGCTGGAAGAACGTTTCGAAGCAAGGAAACAATTTTTGGGAGAAGTTAAATCTGAAAGGTTTGAAAGATTAATTTTACCGAAGCCTTTTATTAGCTACATGTCAAATATGGACACGCATTTAAACAATAACTATGTTCATTCTCAGTCAGGAACGTGGTGCAGTGGACGTTGCGATAAACACCAGACTTCTGCAGCTCCAGCTGAAAGAGAGCGAACACTTTGCAGACAAGGTGGGTGAAATGACTCCATGATAAAGACCGTCAGCCTTCAACTACAGGGGCAGGTGATCGAGTTCATTCATTCTCCACTTAGCCACTTCATGCATTGCTCTTTGTTTGCTCAGCTGTCTCAGACCGTCTCTGACCTGACCTCTGTTCTGTATGTGAAAGAGGCTGAAGTGCAATATTGGCAGTCACGGTAAGTTGTCTGCTCATCACTTTCAGTGGACCATAATCAGCAATCAGTGCACTCGCTTTAAATCAATTGCATATACAACGTCTAACATGATGTTATTTTTGACATAATTTCATCACATGGTTCTTTCAGTGTGTCCCAGTATCGTGAGGAAGCACTGACTCTGGCCAAAGGGAGCAACGGCCTGAAAGCAACCCTTGCACAACTGGACTTCACCATTGAGTGTCAGGCCAAAGAACTGGGGGCTCTGCGTGCCGAGCGGGACAGAGTCCAGGCAGAGTTGGCTCAAGCTCGGAGAGAGAAGGACGAGCTCCTGCAACGCTGGATGGAGGACAAGCGGGAGGAGGCCGACAGGCTGAATAATTACAACGACATCCAGGAAAGGTAAGAGGAGCGGCGTCTGCGCGACTCACTGCGACGAGACGAGTAGCAAAATCCCACGGTCCCCGAGGCTGGAAGTTGTGAGTGACTGCTGCTCTTCACCAGGTGGCAGCGTTTAACCCAACAGCTGAGGAAGCATCTCCATAAGGAAGCAAAGGCCCACGTTCCCACAGTGGCCAGTGGTGCCACAGCGGCAGACGCTCCGCGTTCTCACCAGGACATATGCTCAGTGAAGTAGATGCTCTTAATGTGACTAATCGCCATTCACTGGTGTCCACACTAATCCTCAGCAGCCCATCAAGACGGAGACGTCCAAGTGAACAGATAATTATCCTGAATGCCATGTATTTATGAAACCAATGAACCATTACTGGCAAACACTGTACTAGACTGGTGGAGGAAGACACATTAGTAACACGTGTGATGCACTACAAGCAGGTAGGACCTGCTTTGAAGTCCAGAACGTTTGTTTTCTAAACATACATAACTTTAAACAGAAATTATCTAAATAACCTTTTTCATTAATTTTGTCTGGAAGAAAAATACAGGTCACGTAAATTATCCCAAAGTTGCGTCTGCTATTTGTACCTCATAGGAAGATGCTATAATTAACCTGGAGCTATAAGCTTTTTTTTTAGATTTTAAAGCTTATGTTTTAATGGAGAAATAAGTATTAATAATATCTATATAATATTTTGTATTTAAATATGTATTGTTGTTTTTCTTGTTATTCATTAAATGTTTTTTAATAAAATAAAGTCACTTAAGTTATAATTTTCACAG
The DNA here is from genome assembly GCF_900634795.4 of Betta splendens. Lineage (NCBI taxonomy): Eukaryota > Metazoa > Chordata > Actinopteri > Anabantiformes > Osphronemidae > Betta > Betta splendens. Next base: position 13,786,846 of record NC_040895.2, read on the forward strand.
TTGCAGGAAAGAGTCTACATTCAATTTCTAATCATATCTTCTGAAGATTGATATAATATTGTATCTGAATATTGTTATATTTAAAATGTTGGTTGTTGTTTTTTTTACTCAGAATTCTAGTTCCATGTCTCCATGGTGAGCAGAGGTCAGGTTTCAGGCTGTTTGCGGCTGGTTTCCATAGTGGCCAGTGTTTGCATTAGTCGTTAGGCTGGACACAGTGTGTGGTGAATTAGTGAAAGCAGTTGACTCGGTTGACTCAACTTCTCAAACTCTGCTAATATGGTAAAAGGTGGAAAGAGATATCCATCAGTGAACAACGATGGCAAATGGGTGAGGAATTTGTCATTTTTCTATCTCCTCAAAGCAATTCACCGCTTTTAAATCTGAGCCACATTCTTTATTAGCTCCTTCTTTTCCAGTTTGCTCATGAAGTCTTAAGCAAAAGTGAGACAAGGACTCGTGAGCTGTCCACAAGCACTGGGATGATGCTGAGTCAGGTCAAGACATCTTTGCCTCAGGATTTGAACTTTGAGCGTTATCCCAAACGGAGAACTGAGCAGGTGTGTAGTAGTAAAGTGTGTTGGATTCAGTTGTGTTACTCTGTAACTCTTCACATGAAGTGATTTTCTTCAGTCATGTTTCACAGAACACCAGAGTGTATCCATATTCAGAGCATGATAACAAGCACGCCTTCGCAGACAACGTCTGTGTCTTCACTCAGGTGAGTACCGGATGAGAAGGACTCCCTCCTCACCGCACTCTGGGCTCCATCATCACCGCTGCCTCTTCGTCCCGGTTAACCTCAGGGTGTGGGCCGCAGGAAGTGTGCGGGCGACCGTCGGCAGCACAACTCCCACTTCTGCCTGTGCCACGACGCCGAGGGCGCCGCCGAAGCCGCCGGGGGCCTGCGAGCGGCCTCCAGGAGCGACGTCAAGGTGAAGCAGGCTGCTGAGGTCGGAGCCGGCGCCCGGCGGTTCCCCCGCAACCACAAGCAGAAGGCTGCACAGGCGGCTCTGGCGCAGGCAGGGCAGCAGTTTATGTGGTTTGGACGACACGACTGTGAACCCTCAAAAGACGCTCTGCAAGTGTTGGCAGCTACCAGCAGCTCGGCCTCTCGCACGCGTTGAGATACACCTGTATATCAGGGGCTTGACGGCATCATTGATGGACCCGATGTTAATTAAAGGAGCAAATGGAACCACCAGTCTGGAGCAGCAATCACGGGTCCGTGCAGTTCACAGTTTCACCAACAGAGGGCAGCAGGTCTGCGTGAGTTGTGTCACAAGTGTATGAACCAACAAAACCTGTTTAATGTGCTAAGTCAGTGAGGGGAGATGAGGGGGGGTGTAATTTAGCTATTTTTATTCAACACATATCAACATGCAGACATTAAATTAGACCATGTGAAATAAATTAAGCCTGATTTGACTCATAATGCACGGGTTCGTTTCACCCCTGGGGATGAAACGGATAGATGTGTGTGTGTGTGTGTGTGTGTGTGTGTGTGTGTGTGCGCGTGCACCATCGATGCAATAGGGGATGAAGCGTGGGAGCGAATGACAGAACACTGCTTAGAGAAAAGCACTTAAGTGAAGAGTATCCCTAACCGCTCTCGCTCTCCAATAGCTGATGTTTTCTCCAGAGTCTGTTCTGACCAGCTGCTTTCTTCCTATAAGTACCCACCGGGGACTTGGGCTTTTCTCTCCAGCTTTCTTTCAGCTGCGGCAATTAGCTGATCCACACACGGCACCGACCTTGTAGGAGTTTGTTCCACTTTTAAAAAGGTGAAGTAGATTTCACAGCTTTATGTGAGGCAACGAGAAAGTGAGGCGTCCGTCTGGAAGTGCAGCCCTTTGTGCGAGATTACCCCTCGAATCAGCGGCAAAAAACAAAAAGACGGGGTCCTTTGTGCAGGTGCACGACGGACACCAGGCTGCAGGGCAAGGACTTAGTGAGGACTTTACCTTAGAAGACAACAGGTGCACGGATCAAAACAAGATCCCAGCTCTTGAAGCAGATGCGTCTGACAGACAAGCGCGCGCGGCGGTCAGACCCGGCCTAGCGTTGACAACAGGGACTTTATCAGTGACAAACATCTGAGACTCGTGTGTGACAGTTGGTTCTGTCTGGTTTTAACTGGTTGTCTGCCACTCGTGTCCCTGTGGGTGCAGCTTGCAGACTGCACTTCCCTTTGGACCTGCCACGACGCGAACAACTCCTCCGCACAGAAGCCACACTTCATAATCAGAAACTCTCATTAGCTCTGTCAGAATGGCATTAAGGCTTTTAATTCTGGAGTGGCTGTCAATCACGAGCCTGTGTGTGTGTGTGTGTGTGTGTGTGTGTGTGTGTGTGTGTGTGTGTGTGTGTGTGTGTGTGTGTGTGTGTGTGTGTGTGTGTGTGTGTGTCGCGTTGGCAGAGACGTGTGCGGCAGCAGAACCACAAGTGTATGTAAATACAGTTGCTCGGTGGAATATGAAACCTTCTCCCAAGGACAAAAGACGCATCTCGGTAAACAAGCATTCAACCACCAAAGCCGTGCACTTCATGAATATTAAATCAGACACTTTGAATCCTGCCTCTTTGGTGTTAGGGGCCCCCTGGATTCTTACCATTCGCTGTGATTTATTCGCAGGTGCATGTGTGTCTCTTTGATGTGTTGAGTTGAGAGGTTTTGCACCTGTTAGAGAGTGGGGGAGAAAAAAACACACCCCAGCTTTGAAAACAAGAGGCGGATTTGCCAGACAGTCAGAATAGGAGCAACACAAGGAAGATTTGTGTTGCTGTTGCCGCTTCGTGGCGTGCGCGTGTGTTTTCGTTTCAAAACGCCCGCTGCGATGTTTTGACATCCCGCGTCGCGCGCGCACCACAATCACTTTTTTGTCAAACAAATGTGTGTCTTTCTCCGTCTCATGTCAGTTTTGGCATCTGTTCCGGGGTTATGACGCCGCCGCGCGCTTTGCATTTCGTCCATTACCTATTCATTAAAGACGCGACTTGAAAGGAGAGTTACCATGGAGATGCCGCGCTTAAATAACATATCTCAGTATATTTTGTCTGTTTATTCTGCTGCCAATTATAACCGGTGTGTAACTAATTCTTCAGATTTCTCTTCCCCTCTGTATCGTTTTTAATAAGGTGTCAAGGCTCAAGGCATGACTTATTCTTGTACATAACATTTTATCCTGTTCAGACATTCAGCATCCAAACAACATCTGGACCCCTGGAACCATCACACAGTCGACTGCTTGGTCTGGGTCACTCCCTAACTGTAAGGTTCTCCCGTCAGTCAGCCCTCGTTGCTATACTGTACTTCTAATCCCCTGGCAGCCCAGTGGTCATTTTCCCTGGAACGGCAATTTGGCCCTCGAGAGTGTGAGGGCGGCGATAAAGGTGCCTGGCTATCTTATTTCCACAGAGGGACGCGATAGCATCCTGAGAACATTCCCATCACTCGAGGAGTTTGCTCGCCTGAGATAAGGAAGCTCTGGATGTGCACGTGTGAGCCAGTGCGCCGTACGTGTAGATTGTGTGTGTTTGTGTATGTGTTGAATCCGGCGCTCGTTAGCCGCCGGGCCGTCCCGCCCGGACCGGCCCCCCGGCGTCGCGGCCGCGAGGTCGTCAGGACAGCAGCGGGCCAGAGCCGCGGCACCGCCTCAGCAGATCAGACCTGCCCTCGTACGAGATCACATGCCTCCATGTAGTCTTCCACCCTCCGACACGGTTTGCATGCTAATTCGTGTGTAGGTGGTGAGCATAATTACATTAGGCTGGTTGTAAACAAAGCCGGGAGAGAACAAGAAAATAGTTTATACAGCGATGGATGAATTTATCATGCAGGGTTATAATGGGGAAGAGTGCATTCCAGAGAGCGTCCATTTGTCTCCATGACTGTCTGTCATGACTGTAAATACCAAAATGTGCTGCTTGGTTTCATCTAAGCCCTTTTATTTGTATCCAGTCTGATTATTGGATTCCTGGTCATGTATTTTGTTGCACTATACAATAATTCAGACGTTTCTATCCTCCAGCAATTCACTTAAACAGTAACTCAGTTTTAGACGATATTACCGCGGGTTTTATCACGTTCTGCATCTTAGTGCCATCTGGTCTCATCTCTCACAACCCCAACATCACAGTCTTTGAATCCCATTAGGTAAAACCAAGTAAACTCCAAGAACCAATTTGCAGCTCGGGAGCAGGACCACACGCCCCACGTTTGTTTACAGCCTCTCATTCGTGACCAAAAAGCAGGTGGTGATTTCAGGAATCTGAAGAAAATCTGTTTGAGTACAGTGCAGTTAGTCTTCTTTTGTAGTGGCGGCTTCACTGCAATTAAAACAACTTAGCTTGAATTTTCCTGCACTCACTTTGTACGACTGTGTAATTTTTTTGCTTCCAGTTCCAGCTTGGTCCATAAGTAATGGAACGAATGTATGTTTTCAAGAACTGAAAATAATAACAATAAAAATTGTGCACTTTATTTGTTTTCTGTGCTCCTCTAACTCTCTTAAATAAAAAAATGTCCCAAACTGTTCATTCAAGAATTATTTCCATTATTTCTGAACTGCATAGTCACTTTATGTTTGAGTTTGTGTAGCCTGAAATGTCTCACATTAACTGACTATGCTGCAACAGGAAGCACAAACACCCAGAGCTCTCACGACAGGTCTAATTATCTGTTTTCACACTTATTCTATAGTCAAAAGGGTAAAGTCTCATTTCTCTCTCATTTTGCATTTCTATCGCAGGGACACGTATAAATAAAGCAACTGTGCGGCAGAGTGTCTCGTAAAGACTGCTGTGAACGTGTCAAAGGTCTCAGTGTGGTGGAATATAATTAGATGTGAGTGCAGTCAGAGTGATACTGTGTGACTTTGTTTGAACTGTATTGTGGTGTTAACAGACAACCTACTGTCTGAACCATATGCACACATGTGCGGAGGAGGCACTTGCTGTAAAGTACTGTGGTACACTCTTGGCAATCTGACATAATTATCAAATGTAAATTACACTCCCATGAGCTGCTTATTACAATATGCCATAAGTTGTTGAATTTCAATTTAACATTTAGTCTGATAATGACAAGTGCTCCGGTGGCGGCGCTGATGTTATTTTAATGACACCCCCCTTTTCTCAGGGATGAGAAACGACGTGAAATGGAAAAAATGTGCAACCGCAGGTGATGTCACTGCATGCGCTTGCTCAGTCGCCCATGATCATCTACAGAAGAGTATTCTGAACGGCTGCTGATCGTTTGATAAGGCCGCGGATTGACCGAATGACTTAAATACTCTCACATGCCATTTTAAACCCGCGCCGTCTGATCTGAGCTCGTACAGCAGCGGTGGCATGAGTTCTACCTTTACAAGGTTAGCTTTTGTTAAATGTGTTAGAAATGTTATTATTCCACCATATGATCATAACTGAGGTCCTAGAGAGGAATCGAGTCATACTGGAAGGCTGTAAATTCGATATAGTGACTGTTTTGGCCCCTTCATTTATGTAAAGGAGACCTCAGTAACTGGATTGCATTAGATTAAACTGATGCACCCAGTTAAGTGGCCAATGAGTGTATATTCCCACTCTGACGTTTTATATGTGTGTTAGTAAGCATGCAGGACCTGGAAATGGGAAATACTAGGTGTTAAGTTAATGTATGCATTAGAGCCCGATTCAAGGTTGCAGTGAAATATTCATTCAAATGAGGTGAGGAGAGGAGCAGCATAAGAATACCCTCGTCTTTAAAGATTAACATAACCCTTAGAGGTGTTATTGTATCCCCGTAACCAAGTCAAGACTTCAGCAGGTGCAGAACAGCTCTCCCTCTCTGTGAGTTACTGCATTAAGTCCCTAAAATTTAGCAGCACAATCATGAGCCTCCCGTTCAGTCTCTGGAGTAGAAGAATCGCTTTGCATTTTAAAAAGGCCAAACACTCAGATCTCTGCCAGGAGGAACTGAGGGAAGAAATAATGTCTCTCTGCAGAAATATGCAGTCACACACTACTGATCCTCTCAAAGACCCACTGTACAGGGAACAGATTACAGGTTTGTGTGTGTTGACTCTCCTTTAACAACCACCGCATCAACAAAAGCAAATCATTGCATTATACATCATTATGATGAAGACATTAATAATTTACACGGCTGTAAGTGTGAGTTAGTAAAACAAGATTCTTACATTATTCAGTCATATAAATACAATTATGATATTTGGCCATTAAATAATGGCTTTGCTGCAAACTGTATATCGCTGCCTTGCTGATTTACAGATACAACCTCAGAGTAATTATTCAGGCGCGTCCCTCTGTCTCTTCATTCTCTTGTGATCCATCCCCTCCCCTGCCATTGCAGGCATATGCTTCGGCTGTTGTCCCCTGTTGGCTGGTGTTGGTCTTTGGAGTGTTTGGGCTCATGCCCAGGAGCGACATTGTGCTATAGACAAAATGACCACAGGGAAAGATGCTCTTAAGACGGGGCCAAGAGCCCCCAGGCCTCGGACCACACGCACGGGGAAGATGGTGCAGATGCTACGGCGAGACGCCGGATAGAAGCTATGTAAATGATTTATCTGGTGCTTGCGGTGACTGTCTTTGTGACGGGCTCCATTCAGACACCCCGACACTGCAAGTGCTGGAAAACTATCCGGAGAACGGAGTGACCGGGAAATCCAAAGATGCTCTCTGTGCCATCTGTGCCGTGTTAAATGGTCAGTACAGTTGTACAAATGGACGCAGAGCGCGCCGCCGCTCTGCTGCGGAGACGGAAGCTAAAAACCAAGGATTCAGAGTGCGTGTTTGAGGCGTGACATCAAGGCCCAGCTGCAGTTGCTGCTATCTGCACCTGTGGCATGACGAAGAGGAATGAACCGAGTAAGCGCGCAGCTGGGAGTGAATCTATGTACAGTATTTAGCCATGCGTCTGTGTGTTTATAGGAGAGAAGGTACAGGCACACACTGACGCCTTCAAGAAATGTTAAAATGTCTAAATAGTGCCACAAAAGTCATTATTCAGCCAGATGTTTTTTTGTTTTATTTTAGTACTGCGGTAGTTGTAAAGAAAGATGTACTGAAATGTGTTCAGTGAGTTCACACCTTTCAACAAATTCTCTAGACCTTTACAGACATCAGAGAAAAAGATGATTCATGGCCAAGTCAGGATTTCACTATTAGGTCAGACCAGAAAAAAAGGCTGTAAACATTTTAGACCACAGAGATTACAGCTGAAATGTTTTGCGTTTGGCCAAACTATTTGAATTGGGTAAAGACTAAAAAGAGAGGCTTTTATTCATTGGACTTTGAGCTTAGTCACACTAATGTTGCAAAACCCACTGAAGTACCTTGTCTTATATCCCTGCTGGGCAATTAACTTTCACCTCAAAGTGTATTTTTATAGAGCAACAAATTGATTAATATTATTTTTATTATTTTTATAGAAAATTTACAACTATTGTAATATTTGATAATTAGCTAAAATTAAAACATTTTACACATCCCCTCAAACTAAAGACACAAATCTGCTCTCGATACAGCCCTGATTGGAGGAACCAATAACGCCTTTAAATCTGATTCTTAATATTTACTCTAAAACAACGTTAAGAAACCGTACTGGATTAGCTGAGTTTCAATTTACAGAGAAGCAATAAACAGGATGAACAGGGCTAAAAGTACAGGTATCAGGCGCAGATCGCGTTTCTCGAAAATTCCCACTGTCCCATCTCCATCAACTGCAAGAAGTGTCTCAAGTGTGTGTGTGTGTGTGTGTGTGTGTGTGTGTGTGTGTGTGTGTGTGTGTGTGTGTGTGTGTGTGTGTGTGTGTGTGTGAGAGAGAGAGAGAAAGAGAGAGAGAGAGAGCAGTGGGCAAAGGCTCCGCCTCACTCAGAAAAAAAAACACGAGAGGAAAAAAGGGAAAGCAAACTGAAACACACCTCTCAATTCTGGCAGGAGGAAACGAACAGGAGTGTTTATGAAGCGTGTGAGTAAACAGCAGGAGAAGCAGCCACACCGAGCGAACGAGGCCACTTCGCCCCCACCCCCCGCCCCCGCCACAAACGACACCGGGCGCCGGAGATCGCCCCGCCGCGTCCGGGATTAAGTTTTCATGTCATCCAAAGGTGGATCATTATCCAAATCCGCGATAACGAGCGAATCTGAAATGCGCAGCCTGCGATGCTATTTGTGGAGCCCGCGAAGCCGACGCGTGAACTCTCAGTGAACGTCCACTCGAGGTAGGATTCAAAGACGCCTGCGAAGGCGGCGTTGGTGTGTGTGTGTGTGTGTGTGTGTGTTTCCAGTGTGTAGTTGAGAAAGCGACACTCGCGTCGCGGTCCGTGTGTCCCTGCGCCATCAGCGAGCGGAGCCGAGGCTGGGCGGGTGCAGACGTGAGCTCCGCTGCGCTGCGCTGCGATGCGATGTGCTAAAACCCTAATGAGCCGCACGCGCCACGCGTCCAACTACGATACGTTGTAACCTTTTTTGTTGCAGCACGTTGGAATTTAGATGAAATGTGTGTTTGTGTGTCCACTTTAGGAGTGGGATGAAAAGTTTGCTGCGAGCGTGTTTATGTGAAGTTGTAGTATTTTGCGGCCACACGTAACATAACGGTCAAGTCCAGTTTGAACCTGTGATCCGTGGCCTATTAATCAATGAGAGCTTAATTAGTGAGCCAATCAGGCGCCTCTGTGCGCACCTGCTCACTTTAATAACAGCCTTTGCACCGTGGCTTTTCGACGGGCACTGTTTAGTTAAAAATACAACTCGCTCCACTCTCCCTCTTCTTCCTCTTTCATTTTATTTTTTATTTTTACCGCATTTGGAGGCTCCAGTGGAAGAAAGCTTCAAGTGGAGGAGGAGGAGGAGGAGGAGGAGGAGGAGGGTGGCCCCATTGTCTGGCCGCTGAAGGGGTGGGGATTGAGGCTGTATGCAGATGTGCTGCTGGCAACGGACATCTGCTCTCCCCCTGTGGGCATTGTCACAACAGGCAGTGGAACTTAGTGGAGCCTTTCTGCAGGAGGGCGGGGGGCTGTGCTAATGATATGCAGGCTGCGACCCGCACCCTTCCACCGCCAAATGTTTGCTTTGGAAACACCCCGCCTGCAACATCTGATCGGCCCTTCGCCGCGGCCCGTGGGCAGTGTTCGCACCTTCAACCCGGAGCAGCTAGGCGGTGGTGCAACAGATCCGCCTCCTGATCTCCCTGGGATTCCCACCGCCCTCCATGTTGGCCTCACGCTGTCCCTCCCCTCGTCGGCCGTGCCTGTTGAAGGGGAGGGGGTTGCACTTCCTCTCACGTGCGTTCCGATGTGAGCGCGGGGCCTCCCAGGGCAAACGCACCACGGTGGACGCGGCTCGGCCCCTTTGATTCATCCCAGTAGCGAAATGCAAATGAGAATCTCTAATATTTATGATAATATTTCCTGTGCTTGATGGTGATGGCGGTGGGGCGGCGTGGCTGCCTGCGCGTGCAGGAGTCTCATTCGCCTCAGCAGATATTCCCCTGTGACCGGTGAAGTCAGTGTAGTGTGATTATGAACATGATTTGTGCTTGTAGGGAACGCCGCGGTACACGGCGGATCTGCGGCGCGACACGGCTCGTGCCGGGACTCATTTCTGTGCTTCTGCTGGTTCACGAGGCGTCGGAGGGCGAGGAGGTGAGTGGGGGGGGGGGGGTGCGCGTGTGCCCAAGCAGGAGGGGAGGATGCCTCTGTTTTCTTTCTCTCTGTCCGACACCGTGACTTTGTGAAGAGGACGAGCTCGAAGCACAGCAACAGGAAGCGGGGGGGGAAAAATAATAATCTGCCTGTTTTGAAGTCACAGAAGCAAAGCAATTACAATTGGTTGATCATATTCTCGGAGCCTAATAGTCCATTTAACACAGTAATTTGGACGCTGCTGGAATAGCTCTCGTGAACTCTTCTGAGAATTCCCATAATGGCCGGGGCCACTAACGGCCTCTAAAAGTTCCCACAGGAGTTTGTGCGAGAGGATTTCACTGTCATGTGACTGTGCTGTGCATTGTGGAGAGGAGGTGATGGGTGTGAAATTACACTGTGCCATCTGCATGGGGATGGAGACATACAGTAAGTACAGTGGTTTCACTCACGCACGCTGCTTGTGCTAAATCACTGCACCAGGAGGGTTCAGGATTTCTATCGCAGGCGTTTTGACGCGCGGGTGATTCATTTATTTCTTTTGTTGTGTCATTACGGATCACCTGGTTTTGTTTTTCAGACGTTCAGTCGGCTTTGTCCAATTAGCTTTATGCGAGAGTCATAGTCTCATGATAGAATTTATGAATCTGGAACATTGTTGTCTCTTAAAACTCAATCGTCAGATTGCACAAGGCTTTGATGTTGACAACAAAGGTTGTGCTGTGAAGTGGTGCATTTGGCAAATGAAAAACTGTGGGATGAGGAAAAAGTTTTAAAAACATCCCATACTTCCACACTGTTGTGTTTAGTATCATTGTTTCACTATCCATGAATTAATGAAGTCCGGCATTGTGGGTCTGTTGTACTTTTTTTTGTTGTTTGTGGTTGTGAAGGACAGTTTTGCTAGAGTGGCAGCAGGTGTGTGATTCTCCTCAGATAAGGCCTGTTTACTGGCTGCGCCCAGGAGATAGCGGGTTCCTCTGCCTCCGTGTCTGGGTGGGGTGGGGTTGGGGGGGGGGGGGGGGGGGGGGGGGGGGGGTTCTGGTGGGCCTCAGGCCTCGCCTCCCGTGCAGCCAGAGCCGCGTCTCCTGCTCTCGCAGCTGTTTTCGCAGCACTGGCGTCCTCCGCGCTCGCCCGTGAGCGTCGCCAGCTCAGCATAATGTATTTAATAGCGGGTCCCCGTTCAGCTGGCGTGGCGTCCACAAGCCAAGCAAATTGTAGTCCGCTGCTGTATTTGAACACAACACAACTCTTTTTAATTGAAACAATCAAACACGATATCATAGCCCGACTTTTGTTGCCAAATTTTAAATATTAGCTCCAGTGATTAACTGAACGAGTTCCACTGCTGCATCCGGAGTTTAATGGCTGTGAGCCTTGTACAGTACTGAACACTCAGCTCTGTGCAGCTTTGAAGTAAAACTGAAATAAATATATATATATATATATTATGAACATTTAAGTCAGTGTTTATGAGAAAGCGATGAATAATCAAGGATATTTAATGTGTGGTGATTAACATGTCGATAGGCCTGTGTTAAATAATGAATTACTGCTCCTTCTCTCTTATGGTCCTCGTTGTTCATCCGCTCACTGTCATAGTTAACACGGACACTTGAAGGCAGGGTTGTTATTAACACCCGTGCTAAAACGATAATCATTGTAATATTATACTCAGTGGATGCAGTAGGTTGCGGTTGATGTGATTGGTGGACGCTTTTTTTGCAGCAGTGGGGAAACGGGTGGAGGATGTTTACTCTTTCCTGTATTTATGACCAGGGTGGTTTGCTCACACCACTTGGCTCTCTAATAGCCTCCCACCTGGTGTAAAGCATCACACTGTGGAGCCCCTGCTCCTCCTTAATGACTGGCCATTTTCCTCCAGAGAAGTCCTAATTGCTCTCAACTACACAGACATGATAGATGGAGTGAGGAGGGGGAGGATGAGGATGGATGAAGGGGTGTACTTTGGCGATCTAATAGCGATGTAATGCACACGTCGCGCGTGTGTGTGTGTGTGTGTGTGTGTGTGTGTGTGTGTGTGTGTGTGTGTGTGTGTGTGTGTGTGTGTGTGTGTGTGTGTGTGTGTGTGCGCGCGCCAGCAGGGGAGGAAAAAGAGAAGTTGATCTTCTCCCACTCACCTCCCCTCCCTCTCTTGGCACTGCCGCCGCTTTAAACACCTGCCATTAACTTTCATGCAGACCACAGAGAATTAGGAATGAATAGCGGCACCGTCTTCCAACTATGTGCGCTCACGTTCGCGTCTGCGTGTCACTTTTTTTGCAGGAACTAGCAGAGACAAAGCACCATCTGCACGCAGCAGGCTGTCCTGACTGCCTGCTCCTCTCGCTGGGGCAGAGAGGAGGCTTTCTGTGAGCATTGTTATGAAACCGACTCTGCCGCCGCCGCCGCTGTCGCTGCTGCTACGCTGGTTGTTAGCGCTGACGGCTAATAATGTCCTCCTGGATGACTGTGTCTCGCTGAAAATAGAGAGAGAGACTAATGAAGAGAGGCAGGAAGTGGAGGGGAGCGATAGGAACAGATAGAGAGGAAGATAGCAGTGGGGCTCACTCTGTGTAAAGCTGCTGAACTTTCCTGGAGAGGATTACTTACACACACACACACACACACACACACACACACACACACACACACACACACACACACACACACACACACACACACACACACACACACACACACACACACACACCGCAAGCAAATGCACTGTGGTTTATTCCCTCTTTATTTCCCCTCTCCTGCTCTCCTCTCAGCATCTCATGAGAGCGGCAGCATGAGGAGGAGGAGGAGGAGGAGGAGGAAGGCTTCCATTGTGCTCCAGCACAGCCTCTCCTCCAGTCCAGCTGACATAGACTTGTGTCAGGAGGATCCATCCTGCTGATGTTAGGCAGGCTGTAAACTGAAAGAGATGTCTAAAACGCTGAAGTGGGCCCTGGCCGGTGGAGAGATGGCTCTGTTTGTTTGCCTTTCTGCTGAGCACCACTTCACAAAGAAAACTTTCCTGCCTGGATTTGCTGACAGAGAGAAAAGGGCCGGAAAACTGGTGGAGTTGGGCTTTTGGGCAGTCACTTGTGGGCACACGGAGCTTTGGCCATCGCGGACCTGCAGCATTGGCATTTGGACATGGTGCGGGAGAGAAAGGGTTAACCGATTACTTTTTCCGCCGCCTCCTGCCACACAGACTGTTTTGCCACTGCTCGCAGCTCAGAGACAGCAGTCACTGAACCTTCCAACCACATGAATATGCATGATAAGTCCGCTTTTCTTCTCTGCCCTGAGCTGTGTTTTTTTCCCCTTCCACCCAGAGACCTGTCGTGTTGTGTTTGATTGGCCCTGACATTTGAAAAGGTCCTTGAATAAAAAAAATAAAAAAAAAGTTGTTTATGACAACTGGAGAACTCTCCTTGCAGCAGAGTAAAAGTGGCATTTTGAAAGGAGCACAGCTCCTGCATATTTAAATGCTAATGGCTCCGCGAATGTGCCGGCTAATAGGATGTTTTAATCTGGAGTACTGCAGTATGTACACTTTCAGTATGTCGGGGCTCTGCTCCTAATGACTCTGGAAGGTGCATCAGCTCACTTTACTAACTGATCATGTGGAGTCTGAGATTTCTTTCATATAAACGATCACATTTTCTCCCTTCGCGGCGCCATGAGGATTGTCTTAACACGCGAGCGTGGAGAACAAGCTTATGTCCACAAAATAACCCTCGGGGAAAGCTGTTTTTCAAATCCTGGCATCTGTGGCGTATTACCGCGGTGGTTATGATGCAGATAAACTTTTACAGCTTGTTTTACAAGCTTGCCGATGCTGTGTAGCCGAGGAGGGCTGCTAGTATTAGACAGGGCCCCTGGGGTTTTGGCTGGGCAGCCCTGTAGTGAGGCGTCAGGTCCCGGCTTTATTACGAGCTGTTTTGTTAGCAGTGATCGGCCTTGGATCTCGCTGGACTTTGACCTTCTTGGGGGGTATTTGGTCTCGTAGCCCTGCTTGCTCTGTGGCTTTATGAAGTGTGAACACAGGGCAATTAGTGATGTAATTAAATAAGAATTTGTATTGAATTTGAGCCTGCAACCCCCATTTTACTCAAAACACAGATATATTTTCTATCTCCTTTAGTCGAGGTGCAGACAGATAATAAAAGATGGATTGGATCGTATTTTGGGTTTAAAGTTATCATGTGCATTCATCAGGTTTAATTACAGCTTCATCCATCCACCGTCTTCCCATTGTTGTTACATCCCAACACGTATAATAAATAATGTGGAAGCCATGACTACCAGCGTTTATAGATAATGTGCTGTTCACGTGACCTCACCTCTACTGTATGTGGCTGTAAACCTGGAGGTCGCAGTATAATGCTTGGCAAATAATCCATGGTTCATATGGTATGTGCCTAGTTTGATTTTCTCATACATACTAATAATTCTTTTTTTCAGATTTCTGTACACGTTATTTTGATGAAACCCTTTGAGCTCGTTGCCTGTTTGCCAGCAACACGTGTTAACACACTTAGCAGTTAACACTTTATAGATGTATGTATGTTTACACAGCAAATGAGACGCCTCTCATAGTTTCCACTACGGTATAAGTGTTGTCCAGTCACGCGTCAGATGTTTTTGCAGACTCACTGAATCCAGTGGCTGCAGTTACTCCTGCCGTCCGGGGTTGAAGCTGTGTCTATAGCAGCCTTTCATGCGTCTGATAGGCTGTTCGCTTGCTTAAATATTGGCAGGAGTCCAGACACGGAAACCTGGCAGATGTCCATGAAGCCATTTGACTCGTAAACCATGCTGTTAAGTGAGAGACTGCACTCCTCCCTGATTTAAGTGAGCGCCGGACGCGGGCACGGCCGCTGCGACGCTCAGAAAAAGCGATTATCTACTTGTTGCGGTAAAAGGAGCTAAACTGGGTGAGGCGCCGTCCCGCTTCTCATCACTCGTCTGTGGTGAAAAGTGGCATATTATCAACTCATTGCTCGCAGTGATGGAAGTGTTAAAAAAGTGAGCGGCGGAGCTGAGTGATGGAGTATTATCACTTTGCTATCTCCATTATGAATATGGATGTAACCCATGTTTGGGGAGCCTGAGGCGGATTCCGGAGCGCAGTGGGACGGTTGGCTTTTTAACTCGTCAGCTCGTTCGCACAAAGACGTGTTTGATTTTCAGCCGTATGGAGATGTTTGATTCCTGATCCTGAGCAAAAAGCATTTGCTGTGGGTTAATGTTTCACTGAGCTCCAGCTTCTCAGTCCCTCCCACTCAGTCCTGTGAATGTGTGAGTTTAGAAACCAGGTGAGTCTGGGACATTTGACCGAAACACACTATATTTATTACAATATTCATTGGACTATAACTAATAAAGATGTAATGTTTATTTAACTAGATTTGTTCCTCACATACTCAAAGTGCCGGCTACTTTCTTCTTCTTCTGAGCATTTTTCCTCTAATGTTTTGTGCCATCAGGGGAAAGCAGAGTGCATTAGTGCCAAGCTGTAGCTCCTGTTCTTTGGAACCGCCTTGTCAGGGATTTTTCTGATGCAGGAGCTCTGCGTTTTACCTACAGCTATACTGAACTCGCTGCTTTACACACACACACACACACACAAAAAAAGTGCATCGCCGCTATAGAATACGAAGACAGGGAGCGGTGCCGTCACCCTGTTCAGACATGCAGTCGCTGTAAATATAGGAATAAAACTAGTGTGTGGATTCTTCAGTGTGACGTTGTAATTATTCGCCGCTGTTGTTAGTTTTCCTCCCCTCCTCCTCCCCCCCTTTTCAGTTTTAATCTTGTGTACAGTGTGCCGCAAAAGACGCGTTTTCATTTCACCTCCCAGAGCAAAATGAAATGATGATAAACTTGAAGCGAGGTTATATGATTTCTGGTCCTTTCAGCCTCAGGGGAAGTCTGAACTACTGAAATATCTCAGATAGCTCACATAACGTAGCTTTTTGTTCCACTTTTCACCCACTTGTCTGCGTCGTCTCCCTTAGATAAACCTCATCCCTGACCTTTTCTCTTCTCTCCTTCATGTTTTTTTTCCACTGTTAAGCTCTCTTTCCTCTGAACATCAGCCGTGGCTCCTAATCTGTCTGTGCCCTTGTCTTGTCTCTCCCCCCTCCTCCCAGTTTCATTTCTGTGTGTTCTTGCTCACGGGTTGCTCATGAGCGTCCAGGGTGACACAACCCCACATATATCTTTTAAAATGCAAGCAAACCGATATGAAAACGGAGCATTATCAGGCTGGACAGAGACAAGCGCTTGGTTCTGATCGGGTCTGGGCCCGAGAGACGACACCGGCTGCCCTAACGCTGCGTTCTGCGCTCATGCAGCTAATTACACGCCCTGCTAAATGAACACTGCTTGCCGTGATTTGCTGCGCACCATCGTGATCTCGTACCGTCGTTATCTCATAGCTCCCTCCCCATCTTTGAGCCTTGAGTTTCTCACAGCCCCTGTCTCCAGAGGCTGGATGCTGCCAGACACCCACCTTGGCCCCGGTTCCCAGCCGACTGTGTGTGTGTGTGTGTGTGTGTGTGTGTGTGTGTGTGTGTGTGTGTGTGTGTGTGTGTGTGTGTGTGTGTGTGTGTGTGTGTGTGTGTGTGTGTGTGTGTGTGGGCAGCGGTGTTCTCACAACCCAGCTGAGACTGACAGATGGAATCATTTCACACACAGACAGAGAGGCAGGATACAGGAAACCGGGGTGTGTTTAATAGTCCTGGCGCTGCCGTGGTTGGTATTAATCTAGGTCAGTGGCGTTCAGCTCCGGGGGAATCGGCCTGTGGGGCAAGCTTGGCCTTTCCTTAACCTCATTTACTCAGCAAGCTTGCAGTCTACTTACCGTGTTTTGCTGTTAAAGATCCTAACAAGATGTTGATGCTGTGGCGCTGGGTGCATTACTGCCGTTCCAGGTTCGGCCGGCCTTTTGTTGTTGAGTGCAGCTCCCATGGCTTTAACCATTCATCAGCTTTGGATCCTGTGCTTCCTGATGTTCAGCCCACAGCCTGGCTACTAATTTGTTATATATTTATAATTATACACGTCACACTAGCTGGGACCCGGAGTTAATCACTAGATTGAGCTGCAGTACTGTTTTCTGCTGCAGTCGTTTCAGACGCCTGCTTCTAGTGATGCTGTGGTTTGTGACTGTACCGGTTCTCCTCATCTCAACTCGGCTCACATCGTGAACTAATCTGTACTGATAATCGTTTAATTGCTTTTGTAGTTGTTACATACGCATCAGATGCTCAGTAGTTAACTGGGAGGAAAAGACAAATCATTAAGTTAACTGTTAAAATTGGTGCTCGCGAAACTCAGCACAAAAATGCATAAGTGTAACTACGTAATTGGACCAATTTTAATTTGTAAATATGAATCATTTTCAGATGACTGTTCATTTTCCCAGTGACGTTGTTCTGGTGTCTAGTACATGATGGTGAACTGTTGACGCGATCGTGGTCCATTCCTCACGTCGCTGCTCAGACCCAGTCGCGGACGTTTTTATAATCTTCCTTCATCACTCAGGCCCTGTGCTCCTTTGAAGACCTAAAATTTACTCCCGAAATGGGACTCTGCATTCCTCCATCAGCCACTGGGTTGAAGGAGATTTTACGAGATTGGCCCTGTTCCAACACATTAATTTTTTTCATTATTTTTTTTTTCTTTGGAATAATTATCCATCAGGGAGACGGCCCTTCAAATTATTCGTTAGTGCTAAAATATAATTGCTTTTTCTTTTTTATTTGTTACTCGTCTTTTTTGTCACTCCTTCCTTTTGGGTTTCATTCTGTTCCAGTAAAATCGCTTTGAGCATTGATATGTGGGGAACACCGGTGAGCGTGGGGTTAGATACTATGAGCAATTGAAGCTAAACGCTTTAGGACTTGGGATAAATGATAATAGACAGCTTAGTTGGTTATTGCTCCCACCTTGGGCTAATGAGATGTTCGAAAGGAATGGAAAGGTGCTAAACAGCTGAGACACAGTGTGTAGACTAAACTTTATCACCAGACTTGTTTGGTGTTTTATGGCCGTCCACACTTGGACTTTTTGGCAATTTAATACTGTATAGTATTGGTATTAACAACCATTTCCCAATGCTTATGTCCAGAACCTGTGTCTCTAGGTGCTTTCTTCAAAACACATGCACTTAAACTAATCTGCAACTGTAAAGTGTCCTGAGGTGAGTGAGTGAGTGTGATGAACACATGACCTGCAGCTCCCCTGTAGCTGGGATTTGTCCTTCACAGAAGATGGGTTGGGGGTCTTTCAAGTCATGTTGAACGTCGACAGGAAAGTGGAAATGACAGATTTATTACCACAATAAAAGCGTCTTGGGCGTCGCCTTTTACCTGCCGGCTTAAGCACTGTGGCTGACTGTGTGCGAGTTTGCTTCCGCTTAACCACGTTTTGATTGCCAGATAAATAAATTAAAAAACAGGATACTGTAAATATTAAGACACATGTCAAATAAACTCCATTCAAATGTGGACTTTATTGTTCCAGTCTTTGCTGTGGAAAAAAGCCAATTATTCTACGGGATATATTTGATGCCAGACCTTGTTTTAGTTCAATAGATGTAAGGAGCTGCAGAGAGCAGGAATGTGAGCCGTGCACCGTAATGTCACCATTATGCATTTCCTGGATGACTTCAATGCATGGACTTTATTACAAAAGCGTGCATTAGCCCAGGTCAGCAGTTACTGCAGCGCTCTCATTTTGTTTAGAGTCGAGAGGAGAGAAAGATGGAGAGAAGGAGAGAGAGAGAGGTGCAGTGTGATGGAGAACTGGGGAGTGGAAAGGACGCCCTCTGCTACAGGCTGACAAGATGTGCAAAAGCAGGTAAACGGCTACATGGAGAATGACAGACTTGAAGCCAGGAGACGGGGAAAAAAGACAGCTGACATTGTCAGTAACTGGTGTATTTAGACAGCGAGCATCGCAGGGAGACAGAAGCTGGCACCGGAGAGGAAGGTGTAAATCAGCAGCGTGAGCGGCAGCTTTACGTGGCCCTTCTGAGCCCCAGCCATTGGATTAATGAGAAAAGAGAAACCTAAGACACCTTCTCCTCTCCGCCGCTGCTTTTTCTGCTGTCTTGCACTTTTCGGGGCATAAATCACAGACTCTCAAGCAGCCGCTCTGCGAAGCGGCTGCACAGTTCTCGCTCAGGTTGACTGAGATGCTCCTGTCCGACGGTACGGCGCGTTAATGAGCTTCACTGCGGCGTGTGTCCATTGAAACGGCATCTCTCACGATCTCTTAGCAACAGGAAACACATCTGTCCAAGTTATAGCTTTAAAAATGTATCACCAACGTAATGGTTTGTCTGTTAGAACAATTAGCTCAAATTAGCTCAGGGCTAGTGGTTCTGTTCTTTCAACCCCATCCTGTGTGTGTGTGTGTGTGTGTGTGTGTGTGTGTGTGTGTGTGTGTGTGTGTGTGTGTGTGTGTGTGTGTGTGTGTGTGTGTGTGTGTGTGTGTGTGTGTGTGTGTGTGTGTGTGAGTAAACTAGTCAGGGTTCTGCTTGTATCGACTGAGCTAAAAACTCGTACGTGGGAGTGGGAGAAGTAATTGAGAATACAGACACGAGAGTGGTATCGATCTTCTCTGCTTCTTCTCAACAAGAAGCTGAATGAGGCCCAGCAGCTTTTTCTATCGCTGAACAACACGTTTTTTGACGTTGGGCACCGGGTCGTCCTTCTCGTTCTTCGCACCTCGCTCCCTCTCGTGTGCGCGCCTGTTTCTGTGCGTGTGAGTGGGCCGGAGTTCGCCGGTGATGAACCCATCCACTGGAGTCACGCGAGTCTGGTTGATGATCTTGAAAAGGGAGCGAGACGTTCTCTTCTCTCCAAGATAAAAGCCTCTCCATTGTAGCAAATGCCTCCACAGCTATTTCAAACACGTGTTATGACAAAGTCAGAGCTGCAGCTTTTCTTCCGTCTGTGCATTTTTTTTTTACCTGTAGCCAAACCCACAGGTTTCTTAATCTGGTGAGAGATGTGTTCAATCAGTGAAAAAGCCCTCGCTCCCGTTCCTTTCACGTCTCCTCCCTCGATCTGTGTCTTCTGTCTTATTACCAACCTAAACAAGATCTCCTGGGCTGCCCGCCTTTTCATGTACTTTTCTCCAGGAAAAGAATGAGCGCGAGTGAAAGGCGTGTAGCATAAAGGGCTGAAAGAGAGGGATGCTTGCAAAGTGTGAAACCGGCTTTTTTTCCCCCCTCTGCTTCTGAAAAGGTTTTGATGTACAGAGTGTCAGATGGAGCGGCAGCGTGTAAATTCATGGCTTCGCCGACTGACGCAACAGCTGCAACAATGCGCCGTAGCCCGGAGCTGCAGCGCGACTTCACTGCGCCACGAAGCCCTGAACTCTGAGCACCGTTAATGTATCTGCCGTGAAAGGGGTCGCGTGAGTTAACGTGTAAACAGTTAAATGATGAAAACTAACACCTACGGTAGGTCTGAACTTCACGCTTCTGCAGCCTGAACATGCAACTGGGTGGAAATGCTAATATACTGTACGCACAAAGTACCCAGAAGCCTCCCATGAACAACTGTCACCTTCATGGAACCAGTATATGCACTGACTGGCCCCACACTGTGCTATAGGTGATTACATTCAGTGTGCTATTCCCAGAGCACACAGTTATTTCCCAGGTTTGTTGCCTCGGATGTTGTGAGGTTTGCATCGCTCGTCAGATCAGCCGATCGACGTTGGCCACGTTCCGACAGACTTGTCGAGGAACCTGTGAGCACCGCTTACCCGGGCGGTGAGGAGGCGAACGCGGCGCCTCCCTCTGAGGCGGGGGGTCGTTGGAGCTGAGACGTGTGTGTGCATTAACGGTGACTTCCTCCTCCGCTTCTCTTCGTCTCCTGCAGCACCAAGCGCATGTTTTCTGTCAGGTCAATCCCCTTATTGTTAAGTTACACACCAGCACTCAGTCAAGCAGCTGTCCAGCAGCAGGGGTGCAAAGGGCTGCAGCATAACTGCACTGTGTGACCCTTCTGACAGAAACCTGATCAGCTTTGGCTTAACACACACACACACTGTCTATCATAGTTTCTAAAACTAAGAATAATTTACTCTTAATCACTTCCCCAGTGACTTGAATTCACATTTTGTTAGAGTTAGCACAAAGTCTTATAAGAAATCTCTAGCAATTAACACCAAAATACCAGATATGTTTCATAAATGTATGATGAGGTGATATGAAGGGATGTGCAGTCATGATATTACTCAACTCCGTTTTTTATTAGGTTGCTTCCTTTCCTCAGATTCTATAACCACAACTTATTCCAGTGCAGGAGTTTGAGAAATTGCTTTGCGGCCGCCCGTGCCCTCGGCCAGCTCAGTGTGTATGAGTGGACTTTTAATAACTAAATGGACACATGCACTCGTGACCCCTAGTGTTGCGGCTGCGTGGCCCAGTCAGCGATGCCCTGCCTGTCTCCTTGGGTCTATTCGTAGCCGCCGCGGTGGCGACTCCTCCATCGCTCACTGACGCTTTCCTGCTCTCCCTCCCGCTCAATTACTTCTCCCACTCCCACGTGTGAGTTTTTAGCTCTCCGGCAGCAAGGCCCACCTCGTGGGGGAGGCGAAGCTGGAGCACAGCTGACCAGCGGTGAGCGAGAGCCACAGTGTGCGACAAGATCGCAGTGGGTTAAATGCATGCGGGATCATAGCGCCTATAGCGGAGAAGTGGCTCTTTTGAAATGCCTCAGTCGCAGCGAGGGAGTTTGTGCAGATTTCTAGGGTTCGACCTGGAGACAAGTATGAAAAGAAGCCGAAGCGGTGTTGAAACGTAGGAGGAGGGTGGTGTCACGCTGGTCTCATCCTGCTACAGTAGATGATGTTGTTCTAGTACTTTTCCTCCCACCAACCCCCCTTTTCATGTTTTTATTCTGCTGATACAACCTCCTCCCGTCTGCTGACTAACTGACCCACATTCTTTTGTGTGACTCTCTGCCCTTGGTGTGTGTGTGTGTGTGTGTGTGTGTGTGTGTGTGTGTGTGTGTGTGTGTGTGTGTGTGTGTGTGTGTGTGTGTGTGTGTGTGTGTGTGTGTGTGTGTGTGTCCCTCCATCACTTTATGTCCACTCCCCCCCCAAAAACTGTGCCGTGTCCCTCAGGCTTCAGCAGGAGCCAATTATATGATTGCTCTTTAGAGGAGAATCAGTCACTGGACGCGAATGATCGGTGAATCGCCCCATTTCCTCGCTCGCTCAGTGCCGCTCTGCTTTTACCACGTTCCACTCGTTTTGGAAGGCTCCACTTGCACAAGTGACATTTCTTAATCAAATTAAATTAACAGCGTGTCATGAGATGGGGCTCCCTCTAGTGGACAGTTACTGTTGTGTTTAATAAATCTTGAGTTGTTTTTAAGGCTGTTCTGTGATTCCCAGTGTTGTAACATTAGTTGTAAGTGGCATTCGTGTTGAGGTTATTCTTGTGCTTTGCATTCTGGGTAGAGTTTCTGTATTTCACGTTCATAATTGACACTTCAGTACCTTTTTGTAGCTACAGTACAGTAGGTGTGACCCGCCGAGGGTCTGCAGTTACACTGAATGTTTGCTGTGATCCAACCAAGATGACTCAAAAGTTGAGAAATGGGAGTGAAGTGTCCAAACCTTAAGTTTGCTTGAGTGCCAGACGCTTTTGGATTCCGCACACTCGATCCGCCTGACTGACTGACTCGCTGTCCCTGCTTTGCAGAATTTCAGGCACAGAACATCAGCTCGCCAGCGTCTGCTTTGGAGACTTTGAGGAGGAGACGTGGGTTGAAACATCGAGACGAGAAGGAGCTGCAACGGGATGGCTCTAGTCGACAAGCATAAAGTGAAGCGCCAGCGGCTTGACAGGATCTGTGAGGGTAAGACACGGCGGCCTGTGTGTGTGTGTGTGTGTGTATGTGTGTGTGTGTGTGTGTGTGTGTCTGTGTGTGTGTCTGTCTGTCTGTCTGTCGGTCTGTCTGTCTGTCGGTCTGTCTGTCTGTCTGTCGGTCTGTCTGTCTGTCTGTCTGTCTGTCTGTCTGTCGGTCTATCTGTCGGTCTGTCGGTCTGTCTGTCTCACGTCCAGGACGCCTGAGATGCGGGTCAGTGGAGGCAGCGGCTGCGCGGCTCCACAACTTTACCGCGCGTCGTTGCCAGACAGAGATTCCTTCCACTGTTATATGGAAATGAAGTTACCGCCAGTATTTAAGCTTTTCATCCTCCTGCTGCGAACTCAGTGAAAAGCCGGTGGGATCGTTTGCATAAGTGTGTTTGCGTGTGTCAAAAGGAAGCCTCGGGACGAGCCTCGGATCTAAACTTTGGCTTTGAAGGCTGTCAAGAAGAGCCAGAGGGAGCGTCTGCGAGTACGACTGGAGCTGTGTGGTTCCAGACTGATGAAGCAGGGGGGTTGCAGTGAAGTTGGGTTCTCCTCGGAGCCCAGGGACTCGTTTGTGTATTTACTGTATTTAAATGTGAAACATGTTTCTGTGCTGTTGCTCCGCTGAATCGAAGGCCCTTTTGATTCTTATTGGGCTCATTGCATTCGAACCTTCACATCCACTTCACACAGAAGCTTCCCCAGCGTACGTTGAGACAGAAACTGGATGTGAGGCCTGCTTTATTACCATTATCTGACTATTTTATCAGTTTTGTGCCCGTGCACATGTTTTGGGGGTGAACGTGTCTGACGGCGGCCTTCTCTCCATCTGTTATTCACAACTGCTCACACAAATCACTAACACATTGTATGAAGTAGTTGAGGCTTCTGACTCTGTATCGTCATGTTCTTATCTACTTCATATCCTTTTTTGGCCAGGAAATTGATGCCATGAAATTGAAGAGGCTGAGCACTATATTTTATTTACAAATGGCGATTTATTCTATTATAAACAATAGAGTCATTTCTAAGTAAAACACCACAGCGATTGGGAAACGCATCCTATTAGTTTGCCACATCCCAAATTTCTCAAACCACCGACCCTGCCCTTTTTTTTTTTACCCATGAAGAATGACTGTGGCCTGCCTAAGGAGGCAATAAACATCTTGCCAGTGTTGTTCCATTTGTCCCACAGACATTTTCGCCAGTGTTCATGTTCCTTCTGCTTATCAACAATGAAGTCAAGGATGTGAGGGTTTTTTCCCCGCTGCAGTTAGTCACTCCAGTCGGCTCTTAAAAAATGTAGAAGAGGGTGATTCACATCAAGGAAGTTAAAAGATCAGAGGGTGGTGAATCACAACGCTTTAATGGTAGCGTTAAATCTGCTCAACCGTATAAAATAAAAAAAAAAAGAGTATTTCAGAACCAGAGGCATGGGGTGTTCTGCACCGTAATGTCAGAGCCGCCCACTATTATCTATAAACAGAGTGCTGGGGCCGAGGCGTGAAATAAAAAGCGAGCTACACGTAATGTGTGTTGACAAAGACAAGCACGTTGTGCAGTGACTGTGATTGCGTTGCCGTCGTGGGCGCCGACAGCGGCCTCCCCTAAACTCCGGTCGTCTTCTGACTGTCAGCCCGGTGCTTGCTTCACAGCGGGGGGCATTGATTGCGTCCTGACTCACCGTGAGGAGTGGCCCGACTGAGCCGTGCCTGTGGTCGGGATCTCGTTCGAAACGCCCGATCCGCTATGACTGTGTGCTGCCATCAAAAGGACCAAAATCCCCTCTCTGAGCTGGAATGTAGCTTTTACAGGACACGTGACGAGTCGCTGTCTCATCTGACCTGTAACTTAGACACTAGCCATTATTTTTCTGTTAACTTATTAAATGTTGAAACGTGCAAATCCCTGTTCCCTGAGGCGACATCCTGGCATTTAACCAATAGTCATAACCAGAATGTATTTAAATTATATTTGATTTTACATAGAAATCTAAAAAAGCGCAGTGACCTTGATTTTTTTGTTAATACATATGACTATTGTTATTTCTCTATAAATGCTAAACACATTGTTTAGTGTAGATCTCAGCTTTTATAATGTATAATGCATCTTCCGTCTGTTGTAGGTTTGATGAATTGCCAGAAGCCGTGTAAATGCAATAAGGGAACCGTGGCAAACATCTGCTGTGAGCATCAGTTCCCATACTGCACCTCTCGTTCCCCCCGTTTCTCTCTCTCTCTCCCGCTCCGCCGCCCTCCGTGCGCCTCCTTCTGTCCGCTCCATCTGCGTACCCAGCATGCATTGGCTCGGGCCGGGGCGCGAGTCGCTGCCACCGCCGATTAGCCGGGCGCTAACGGACGGCGCGGGGCGGGCGGCGCTCAACTGGGTCGCGGCGACAGCGCGTCCCTGAATGTCGCCGTGCAACTTGCGACGCTGTGCTTGGACGCAGAGCGCCACAAGGTGGGGCAGTCAGTGTTTCAGTTCAGACTTTGTGTGTGAAGTGTCAATATCACAGTTTATGTAATTATTGGTTAAAAATAATTAGGTGCCTGCTGGTGCTCAGAAGGGTCAACTGGAGGCCAGGAAGGAAAAGGGTGGTGGCGTGCTCGTCATCCTCCACCTGCAGGGTGTGTGCTGGGCCTGGGTCCATCTCTACAGGATTACCCCCCCTCGTCCCTGCGCTGGCGTCCAGCTCGGGTATGAAATCATCAGTGGTGATTGAAGCCCCTCCTCCGGGCTCCTCACCAAAACCCACGACCCTTTACAGGCTATGTGAAGAGGCGGGGAGGGGAGGGGGGGTGGGGTGAGGGAAGTGAAAAAGCATGTGTAAAAATATAAAAAAACAGGGTGACTTGTTGTTTTTGGACGGAGTTGTGGGACCGCGGAGCGGACGACACTGTTTCCCTGCGTTATTGTTGTGGACTCAGCCTTCAGTGGGATGTTCTGTTCTCGCTCGTTTGCCTTTGTTTGTGGTGGAATGTAGCGCAGTCAGTGGTTAGTGAAAGCTGGAAAAGTTTATGGAAAAAAAAAATAAAAGAACGAGCTCCTGGGCTAAAACAGTAAGGATTATAATGACCTGTGGCTTCTGCGGCTCAGGCTGGAGGCTGAATGAAAGATGGGCAGGAGGTCCAGGAGCTGGATCAGCGGCGGAGGGTCCGCTCCACTGTAAAGCTGATGTAAGGGAATTCTAAGGGTAAGGGAAACTAGTGGGCCTGCATATATCACTGTATTATACTAAGTACATATAGCGTATAATCGTCATTAGATGAGTACTTGCTTAATTACTATTGACCCGCTGTCTCCATTTAGTCCCTGTGGAGATGCTTTCAGAGGCCAACGTTGCCCTAGAATCACACACCAGGCAGCCGTGTACATAATTTCTGCTAAGTGTGCATTACAATTCATCTGACAGCATAATTCTGTGCTGTGATACTGGCATTGTAATCCCATTTCTCAGTTAGTGCCTCCTGCCCCACGCTCACGCATGAGCCAGGAGTCTTTAGCATTCAGCTCACGCCCGTGTGTGTGTGTGTGTGTGTGTGTGTGTGTGTGTGTGTGTGTGTGTGTGTGTGTGTGTGTGTGTGTGTGTGTGTGTGTGTGTGTGTGTGTGTGTGTGTCGTGTCACACTCTAAGCGTTAGCGTGTGATTTTTATTCATGTATGCGCGTGGAGCAGAGGCCGGCCTGCGTGCGTGCGTGAATGAAAGGGGGCCAATAACCGAGCTCCGGGGCGACCGATCCGATGCCTGCGCTGCAGAGCCGGGTCACAGGGCGCGCCGGGACGTGGGCCCACGGAGCCGGTGGCCGCGTGAGCCCGGACGTTCTTTAATGGGCTCGTTGCACGTGAGCCGTGTGTTCCTCACCACCATCAGCCTGACTCCAGCTCCACGCTGACCTGCTGGTTGTGGTGCAGGCGGCGCTGACCCACCTTTGCATTCGCATCGCGCCCGTTTCGCTGCAGCGACGGTGTGGAGGCAGAGCCGTGCGAGGGCTGAGAGCTGCAGGGAGTTTGGCAGGCGTCTTGTGTGACAGATTAGCCGGGGAGCCGACTGTCGTACATCATGTCTGTCGTGTTGCTCGCTGCTTAGTACAATGTCACTCTGGTCCAGAAATCTGTTTCGGCATCCTTCACGCTAGGGTTCATTTACATGAGGTTGCTTTATATTTCAGTCAATTTAAAAATTTCTCCAGTAAAGTTTTATTCGTTGTAAGGTCTTCATAAGCTCCTGGGTGGTATTATATTTGTTCTGAAATCCCCAGCTTAATTCCTAAATCCCTTTGTTACAGCGTTCCTGGCGTTGTGTGCACAGGCTGGTAAGTATAGCAAATGGGGGAATATTAGAATTTGAAAGTCAAACATCGTTTAGTTTGAGACGAGCAGCTCTGTGATTTACTCTGCTGTCGCGATTAGACCTGCAAACCCTGAATACACACCTCTGCCCCCGCGTGTGCGTCTGAGGTTGACTTTATGGGGTGTGTGGTCTGCTCTTTCTGTACCGACAAGCAGAGTCTCATGAGAACTGGGGCAGAGGAACTAATGAGAGGAGTGGATGAGTTTGGGGGGAAAGAGGTCAAGGGGCCCTATAACTTCTGTAAGACTTGAACCCTTAACAGTAACGTGGGTGATATATATGGGCAGAGTGCTGGAAACGTCCTAACCTGTATTTAAACAGCATGTTTAAGTCTCCCTCTGAACTCTGCTACCACACCTACGTTTACTCATGAACAAGTCTTCACATCTATGAAAGCGCGTGTGTGATTCCAGAATTCAAAGCCTCGCTGGTTGACCTCTCTGTTTGCCTTCGGGAGTCTTGAAATAACAGCAAAGCCCTTAAAGTCTAAGCTTTCATTTAATATTTCATATGGTTTTAGAGCTCTGATGGCCTGCTCTTCCCATTTAAATTCCCTTTTAACGCGAAGCTGACTAAAATTTCTCCGGCTTCAACAAAAGACTTTGCTCCATTTGTTTTGGAGCCGCTGTCACCATCTTTTTTCCGGCACCCTGCTCCACTCCCTCCTGTAATTACAACTGTTTCATTAACTGTGAATAAGGAAGATGTGCTGGTGCAAAGGTGCTGACGTCAGACATTCCCGCGTGGGGGCCGGCTGTAATATTCAGAAACGTTTCTCAAAATGTTAATCTTGAAGCTTTGCTCACAGCCTGAAGATCAGATTTTGGGGGGAGGGTATTTCCTCACCTTTCATCTGCTTTCATGCATTAATCATCAAGGATCATCTGCGTTAGGGATCAGATGTTGACACCTTGACACGTTTGACATGGGACACGCAGGCCTCTCGACATAGTCATGTATTAGAAATAATGTGGCTTCAACAAAATGCTAAATATAAAGACTTACTGTCAGTACATCCTTATTTTGGCTTCATATTTTATCACTGTGGCACATTTCAGCAATATGATCTTATCGTCTGTTGCAGCTCAACAAGCATAATGTTTTCATACAACTCAAAGGTTGTAGGATTATCTGCTGCTACAAAATGAACTCCTTTCCACACATGTATATTGAGATATACACACACACACACACACACATACACATACACACACACACACACACACACAGTCCCCCCATGTTTTACTTTTCCCTACAAAAGGACAAATCCAGATTAAGGAGCCTCTCAGAGATCAGACAAGCTTTAAAAAGAGGGGGGTGATGCAGCTTGTCAGCCATTGAGATGGTTGGATTACACATACTAGTGTAAATGACCAAGTGAAACAATCACCAGATCGTTTCTGCACAGGTGCTGCATTTAACGCCTGTATCTGCATCCTCAGCAAGCGATGAGTACCGTTGATACCACTTGCATCATCGTCTGACATGGCAGTCGCCGAGAGAACAAACATTGCAGTTGGATTTCATTACACACGCTGCAATCTCATTGCAATCCATCTGCTGTAATATTTTGCGTCCTCTAGTACTCTAATACAGACAGACGGTCTGATTGATCTCGGATGGAGAGGAGCGGGGCAGTGACAGTCAGCTCCACGGAGGCATCAAGGGCATTTCAGAGTTAGTTGGGCAGCAGTTGCGTGGTAGATCTGCCACAAGCATGAGGCCTAGAGGATTAGTGTCCAATCAGAGTGGATTTGATGTTTACTGACAGCGCATGGGACTTAGCAGAGAGAACTGTATTTCATTTGTATTCACTGAAGCCGTGCGCCCTGCGTGGCCTTCCCTCCCTGCTCTGTGAATCTGGCAAACCAAACACTGAAACCTGTTGACGGCAGCACATCAGCAACGGCCTCAGGTAGGTGACTCTGGAGAAGGTGGCGCGTTCGGAGGCTGACTGTTAATCATTGGCGTTATCATCATCATCATCATCATCATCATCATCATCCTCATCATCATCCTCATCACCATCACCAGATACGCTTGAATCTGGTTCACATGACGTCACAGTGGGAAGTGGTATTAGACTGGCTTTATTTAGATGTAATCCCTCATAGCAATCGGCAGAGCGAGTAAAATGTCCCAGAGAGGGGAGAGCTAAATCCTATTGGATTAGTCCAAGCCCCTACCCATCCCAGTTTACAACCCAACCTATCCCCTCCTTTTGTTTTTTCTTTTCCAATGAAGGTTGGTAACTATCTCAACCACACATCCTGTTCAAGTGTCTTTGTTGGAGTAGATGCGCTGCCTCTGCAGTGGATTGTGTTTGTGTGGTTTGGCGTGATGTGTCTGTGCGTGGTGTCCTCTTTCCTCGTGCACAACAGGCCAGCATGACCAGAGATTAATTATTCAAGGACTGCCAAAGGTGGAGTCATCTGATAGGACGGACCCACAATATTACAACCTGATATGAGGTGAACGCTAGCTGCTTCGTCTGCTTTCTGCTCGTTTTTGTACTGTACCGTCACTGTTAAGGACGACTTAGCAAAGAGGACTTGGACAGAAACCTGCTACAGAGGAAGCATTTTTTTTCTCCGTTTTGTGTCTCCGTTAATGCTTCGTTAGTGTTTCTTTTTTTATCAATGCTTGTCCCTAACAAACAGCTGAGCCTTGGTCGCTCTCACAGTTGGGATACGTTAGGAGGGAATGAGGGTCAGTGGGACAGAGCTGAGAGTGTCTACGAGCAGCAGGCGAGAGTAGCGGGCCGGCGGAGTTCTCTGTCTTACGGAGAGGGAGGAGGGTGGTACGAACATCCACCGGGAGTGCGTCCCCCTGACCTGGATTTAAAGCGTGACCCATATTCCTATCAAGACTCTGTCTACGGGCAAATTTACGGGGAGAGACACGATCCACGGGGGCTGAGGAAGAGCTCCGTGCCAGATCTAAACCACTACGATCGAGTGCCCATGGCTCATCGAGGGTCTATTCCACATCAGGATTACTATTCCCATGACCCGGCCATGACTCCCCGGCCACCTGAGGGCTTTTACCGACCCGAGGGCCAGCCTCTGCCACCTCATGCTCACCCTCTAAGTAGGTCAGGATCTCATTTTGGGTTGACACATGGGGCTCGGGGTTCATGGGATCAAGCTCCGGGAAGCAGAGGAGGACCTCAAGCTTCTTCATCACCTCTACCACCTCCCGCTCCTCCTCCCACTGCTCATGAGTTGAATCGGGCTTATAGGGAACCCGGTGCCAAGATAATGCCAGATGGGCAACAGCGCATACCCTCCCGAGACCCATCTCCTGCTCGTTATGGTCTGGAGCCTACCTCCCCTCGGTACGCCAGTGAACCTCCACCTCTGACAGGTCAGTCTCTCTATACTGATATTAATGGTCGTCCATTGGATCCACAGCAGCAGGCTGCAACCTGTCTGGTGATAGATCCTGCCAGTCAAGGTATGATTATGAGACAAGAGACGGCCTCGCCTTACACCTTCCAGCAACAGCAGCAATTACAACAGCAACAACAAATTCAGCAGCCACAGTTGCAGCAGCAACAACTTCAGCAGCAACAGTTGCAGCTTCAGCAACAGCAACTCCAGCAGCAACAGCTTCAACAACAACAGTTACAGCAACAACAACTTCAGCAAGAACAAATGCAGCAGCATTTGCAACAACAGTCACTGCCTCCCCCTCCGACCATGCCTGTGTCTGACCCTAACCTTTCTATGGCACCTCCACTTCCTGTCCTACCTGCCCCTGTCCAGACTGCTCAGACTGCCCCAGTTGCACCAGTTGTTCCTGCCCCTGTACAGACTGTTCCTCCTCCTCCTCCTCCAGCCACTCCACTTCCAGCTCCCGTTGCTGCTCCTCTCCCTGCTGCCCCACAGACACCTTTGCCCGTGGACCCCAAGAAGACGATAGATCCCGAGTTCCTTGCTCTGCTGAGAAATGAGGGCCTCTCAGAGAGCACTATTTCCTCACTCATCCAGCAGGGATTTGACTCGACTAGCATGCTGGCGGTTATGGAGGAGAACGACGTCCGCACTGTCGCCCCCAATCTCGGCCAAGCTCGTGTGCTGTCTCGCTTGGTCCACAACTGCAAGCGTCCTATTGAAGCTCCAGGAGCACTCTCCCAACCTCAGACGCCAATGAGAGGTCGCTCTAACAGCTTTAGCCATCGCGCAGACGTCTACCACCAGCAGCCACATCACCATCCAGCGCATCCTTCACAAGCTCTAACTGTGGACCCTCAACTTATGCCCCCACCAACTCCTGGGGCCATGCAGGCAATCTCTGCAAGGATGGGAGAAGTAATGGGTAGGAGGCCTAGCAGTGCACCTTCCCACCACCTTCTGGAAGCCTCTGGAGGTTACCCAGGCCAACCACCCCGCTCCCCAGGACCATACAGTGGAGCCATCATGCCTGTTCAATCAAGGCCCATGTCAGCTTACTCTGCTGGCGTTGCCGTGTCAGGGATGCCCATACAAAGTATGCAGATAATGCCACAGCAAATGACTGGGTCAATGCCCGCCTTACCCGGGCCTATTCACACTGTAGCAGGTATCCCGCAGCAAATGCCTATGTCATTGCCAGCTTTACAGCAGCCGCCCCAGCAGGTACCAAAAGCATATTCAACCAATTACACAGTACCCATGGAGCTGATGAAGCGCGACAGGAACTTACTGCCACTGTCACCTATGCACAGCCCTCACCCAAGTCCTCAGTTGATGCGCAAGGTCGGAGGACTTGCTTCAGACAGTGCCCTCGTCCCTGTAGGAGTGCCTATGCAAGGGCAAAGTGCCCTGGTTGCTAACCAGAAGCTAAGTCGGCGAACGGGTCCACCAGTCATCGTATCCACTATGGCGTCTCCAGATACAAGTAAATCCTTTTTCTCTTCTTCCACTCGTCTGCTCTTGTTCGTCTTATTTCTTGATGCTTTGGCTTTGTGAGATCACTTAAAACATAAAACAATAGAAGGTTTTTGAAAAAAATGATTTTACACCCAGTTCGTTCACATTGCAATAACAACTATGTGCCTTTTCTGCTTATCTAGACTTTGTGGAGTGCGATTTAAATGCCACATCATATCGCTGTCGATCAAGAACCACTGTCAGGATTATGAATTAATATTGTAAAAGGGGACTTTAGCCATTCTGGAAATCCATTCGCTGACCTACTTTTGGCTTGCTTTGATCCTAAATTGACATTTGCAACCTGCTTTTCTATCGGGGCCAAATTTGTCAGAATTTCTCATACTGAATATAATTTTATAATGTTTTATAATTTTTAGTAATCTCATACAATTCTTGTCACATTGACATTTTGTTCTTCCTTGTTCTTTGTTCCACCTAAAATGCAACTTAGCCTTAATGAGGTGTGTTCTAGTACATTTGGCGGGAGAGGCTGTCATCACACACACACACACACACACTGATAATTTTCACATTTGCACACTTACAATTACAGTCAGCCAGTTGTCGAAATCCACATTTAGTTCACATTTTGGAATTCTGCAAAATTGAGATGAAGCATGTGCTTTCGTTTGCAGTGGGTTGGTGGTTTGGCAGGTTGGCATCTGTGCTCAGGCTGTGTCATTGTTTACTACAATATCTTTGCAAAAACTTTGTTTTCACTTAGCTCTTCTCATCCAAATGTAATCTCCAAGGAGAATCACTGAAGCAGAAACAAAAGGCTGAGCCACGTGTTAAAACCATGCAGTGTGCCTCAGGTCTTCAGCATTTACACTGTTGTAGAATGGTGATTACATCATTACAAGTGGTAGCAATGTAACCCCAGTCCTTCTGTGTTGTCCCCTCACTCCTGAAGTTTCCCTATTTGTGCAAATGTGGATGTTTTATTGCATTATAATAATACGGGTGTATAAGTGTAACCTGTTGTGAGACTATACTTGCTTCAGTCCTGACCAGCACACGAGAGCAAATAGTTTTGACAGCTTCTTATCAAAAGCTTATTGACACCAGACTTACATATGAACTTGTGAGTCGAAGACCGAAACAAATAATGTTGTTTAATGAATCTAGGGAATTAATTTAGTCTCTGTTTCCATTTTTTCAAGTTCAGTCAAATTGATTTTAGTCTGTGCATTATTAGCCTCTGAATTATTTATTAGGACACACATATCCAATTAGAACTTTAATTCAGCACGATTAAAGTTGCTAAATAAAATCATCTCCACTGCCTTTAACTCCCGTGGCTCACTCTGTGAAACTCGGACATTTTTGACAAGAAGGGTCGATTCCTCCATCAGCGCTCGCTCACTGGAGGCTGACTAGCGGCATCACTGGACAGATAAAAACGAATTACAGCGCTGATGGCCGACGTGTGATTGTGTCATTTTCTCTGTGCAGGTTGTAATGAGAACAGGGGGGTTTAATCCTTCAGAGCCTCCATTTCCACTGTCGCATTAATCCACAGATACTTTAATTCTGCTCAGACCGGCCTCCTGGCTTCCTGTGAGACTTTGTGAACTACACAGCCCATAGCCAGCTGAAATGAGCTTTAATGGGGACCGTGGCACGCTGGGAGCACATGATTTAACTGCGGCAGTTTTGTTGTCATCTGTGTGTTTTTTCCGGCCCAAGAGAGCAGATATTAAAAGATCCTCACCGCTTGGCTGTCAGAACAGGCTGCTGTTCTTAGCGCAGATGGACACATGCTTTGGAAAGGGTTTCTTCAAGTCTACCCCATGCACAGACATCACATTGTTAGTACACACACAGTCAGCGGAGGAGACCTTATTTGCATGTGGCTCACATTTGTTGGTTTGGTAATTTCATGTGTTAATGGACACAAACGCAAAGCTGCTCTGAAAGCATATTCCTAAATTGTATGTTGCTAGGCAACGTGCATTTTGGTGGTAATCGTAGGCAGATTTGCTTCTGGTTAAAGGGTCGTTGTATTGTCAGAAAACACTGCAAATTTACTCAGTACTTCTTTTTTTTTCCTTCCACAAAATGGCCGGCTGAGCTGCTGCATCAAAAAGAAAGCATTAATTTAGGGAACTCATACATGTTTTATGTGAATGAAAAGATGGGAAACGCACAAAAAAGTGGGGGTTTGCCTGCATAATTTCAAAGGTTCAAAGATTTTATTTCAGTGCTTACAAAATAAAGATTTAATCAGGCCTTTAGGTAAACCTACATATTTACACCACCTCAGACAATGAGTGTGGACGCTCACGGCGGTGATTTATTGCCGATGATCCACTCTCCTTCACGTCCTTCTCCGAGGACGTCGGCTCCTGCACATTGACGGTTGTTGACCCGATGCCACCTCGGGGCATGCGTGACACACTAGCCGCAATTTTTACTCGGGCCTAGCATGTTGATGGGGGAGGGTGGTGGTGTGCTACTTTTGGAAATGGCAGATTATGTGTTTACAGGGTCCGGGTCAAAGCCACAGGCAGTTGTTACACTGAGTGAAGGATTAAGGAAAGGGGGGGTGTTAGTAACAGACTCACTGCAGTTCTAATGCTGATGGTGATTGCTTGTTGCCGGGTTGGGGGGGGGTCACAGCTGTCAGTCAACCTTGCACTCTTCACTGGCGGAGGCAGGCTATCAGCTGTTGATGGTCAAACTTTGGCCTTAATGTTGTCGCGCTGCTGACAACCCTGATATATGAAGTTGTCCTGAGAGGCTGCCTCAGAAATGCAGGTGATGCAACCGCTGGAGCCAAACTGGGAGGTTCCAGCGCAACGAAGGACGCAGAGACATGATCTGCACTGTTGGCAGGTGGCAGCGGTGATGTCTGTTCACACACAGTGCAGAGTTGCTCTTTCCAGATGTTCCTGTTCATATCAAGCAGTCATTTCCTTTCCTTTTTGAGTGTCCGGCCTCTTTTCTTTCTCTCTCGCTCTGTCAGGATTACATTGTTACAAATCTGGAGCGTTTTCTCCTTATATTTGTTTCCTGAGTCGCCGTTTTTCTTTCCTTATTGTCTCTGTCATTTGTTCATCCTTCACTTTGTAGAAAAATAAAGCGGGCAGAAGTAATGGGAGAAATATGTTGCTGAGCAAACGTCATACCTAGCTCAGCACATTTATTCATGACTGTGGTTGTGGGTTATAGAGCCCGACTGCAGGAAAATGAAGGAAATGAGGAAAGATGGGAGGAGATTGAATCCAAACGAACACAGCAGAACAGAGAGGAAGATTGAGTGTGTGTGTGTGTGTGTGTGTGTGTGTGGGGGGGGGCGAGGAATGGAATTAAATGCACACGGGGCCACTTGAGATTAGATAGCAAATGACTGACTTCTTTTAGAGGCAGTGAATCTTAAAAACGAAGTGTGGAGTGCAAATGGGGGATTATGTAAATGGTGGCGCTGCCATTTCATTTGGGAGCGAGCGAGGGAGAAGACACTGCCACCAAATGCTCTGAAGTGAAACTTATTTTGGATACGCTGAGTAGCATCTCAAACACTTCAGTGATGAAGAGACCATCATTTCTCACAGCTGCACACTGTTTACACAGCATTTTCTTTTCTTTTTTTTTTTTTGCTGATGCAGTAACACATACAGCATTCAGATATTATGCTGCAGAGGAAGCATCAGAAGATGAAAGGCTTGAAAGTGTGTCCTGGAAGGTATGAGGCACTTTCTGGTCAGTCTGCTGTGTCCTTTTCTAGAAACTTGAAGTGATCATGCATCGGCTGTGAGCAGAGGTGAGCGAAGGACAGACTCCTAAATGTGTCCAACCTAAGGAGAAAAGAGGAATAAAGGAGCCAATAAAGAGAAAAGGAACGCTCAGCCTCCTATTCTCCGCTCCCCTCTTCTCCTCTCGGTGCTAACAAGGCAGTGACCCTGAATTATTCATTTTGAGAAAATCAAATCTTCACGGGTGTTAAACCAGACTCAAGTAGAGGCAGAGGAGACCGTGTTCTCTGGATATAAAGCGACTGTGTGCGTGGAGGCAGGCGATGCGGCGCTTGACACTTTGTCGGGCTGTGTTTTAACAAAAGCTAGGGACAGAGATATGTTTAGAGGTGCAGATGAATCTCATTTGCACCCGGAGAAAATATTATGCATTTCTCAGTAGGCATGTCAGCCGCATTCAGGATCGCACGGGGCTCTAAATGGGATTGTGTTTCACAGTGTTCTCAGCCTCACGGGGAGGAGGAGGATTTGTGTTTGTTTGTGCGAGCGCGTTCAAGCAGCCATTATTGCCTTGTCTGCTCCGGAGTAGACTGTGCGTTTGGATTCGGGCAGGAGCAGGTTAAAGCGGAGTCCGGAGCTCACATTTGAATCCAGCACGGACGTATTTGTTGCATTTGCACGGATGCCTCTTCACACGCCGCGGCGCTCTTGAAGGGTGCAATGCGCGACGCCTTCTCCCACCACTTTCCGCTCGCTCACATCCTCTTTACATCTCTTTCTCTCTTTAATCAAGCCAGTTGGCTCAAGTCGCAGGAGGCGATGGAGGTGTAGGAGTGGAACGATGTGCAGACGGGGAGTGAATGGCAAACAAGAATGCCTGCGCCTGTCTTATAATGAAACGGACTCGTCTGTCGTCCACCTGTCTGTCTGTTCCCCGTTCTCCGCTCACCCCTTGTCCCCCCGCGTGTCGATCACAGCAGGCAGATGGGACGGTGGATTTTAGAGGTCAAATCATACAGTAGGCCCTTCTCGTTTCATGAATGAGGCTTTTTGCTCCAGGCGTAGTTTGTGGGCTCTGGTTACATGTTGTAACCAAAGCCTCTGAATGGCGCCCTTTAAACTCTCCTCTCTACTTTTGAGCTCGCAGCGAGTACACACATTACCCCCCGCACATTACAGCAGTGTGACACAGAGCATTGTGTTGTAGTCAGAGCTTTAAATGCACCTTTGTGTTTGCTGATACTAATATCTGGGTTAGATCCATGTTGTGATACATGGCAAACACACAGTAGATAATGAATGTGAACATTCATTGTCTTGAAGGTTACAACGAACTACAGAAGGCTGAAAATGACTAAAGGTCACATTTAATTCGTCTTTATAGAAATGAAGGCTTCACTTTCATGAATCTGAATTTTGAGATGAATAGATAAAAAGTATAATAAATTAGTTTGCTCATTTCTGAACACATCATTAACAGAAAAAAAATGTTGCTTCATAGCTCAGACAAACCATTTCATTATGAATCATTTACTCTGAAATACGTCAGAAACCATTTTCAGGCTGTCATAATTCAAGTTAATAATTCCCTATAGCTTTACCACATTTTGTGTTTCCCGCTTCAAAACCAACTCAGTAGCTGCATACGGTTACTTGAAAGCAAAGTCTTCTTAACCTTTATTATCACAATCCTTTAAGGCGCCTGTGAGGGATGGAGTAGCCCGGGCCGGGGTGCAGCGTAAACACGCTAATCTGCCACTCCTGCGCTTGGGTTTGAAATCTCAGGATCACTTTGACTCTCTGAAGTGCTTCCATGAGTTCATGTGAAAAAAAAATAGACAAAGCTGAGAGGTGTGTACATGTCTGTGCGTGCACGTGAGCGCGCTTGGTGCTTGATCTGTTCCCCAGACGGCTCCGCAGCCGCTACTTGAACTAAGATTTAATTCAGAATTTAGGGAAGTCGTGCTGCGCCTATGGCGGATTTTCAATGTCAGTTAAAGACTGTTCGTCGTGTTTGTACAGGGTGCCACGGGCGTCGGGTTCGCGTGTACGTCTGGGTGAGTCCTTTGTGCGAGTGCGACAAAAAAACGGATCGCTCCTTCAGCGGCAAAACCAATCTTCTCATGTTAAACAGCTCCGAGTGCGCCGGATAAAATCAGAGCGCGATCGCGGAGCGGAGTTTGCGAGCAAGACGGAGGGGAGGGGGGAGGAGTGGAGGGGAGGGGAGGGGGAGGGAGGAGGGGAGGGGAGGGGCCGGCGCTGCTGAAGGGCCGTGAAGGCCAGATCACATATAATAAAACAGAAAGGCGCAGAGGGAGGGACGGGGGGGAGAGAGAGAGAGAGAGAGAGGGGAAAAAAGCGAAGGAAAATATGTTGAGCGAAGGGGAAGGTCGGAGAGAGAGAATGGAGGAGGGAGACGCACATGTGCCAGCAACGCTGCACCTCTCGCTGTGACTGGTGCTCTTCAAGGATTTTTTCCCCCCTCCTCTCTTTCGTCTCTTTTATTTACCTCCCTCCTTTATTTTCTCCTGCGTAGCTGTGACACCGGCTTGTTCTTTTTTTTTTTCTTCTTCATCAGTTCCATTCCCCACCGTCCCGCCACCCCGCTCCTCCTCCTCCTCCTCCTCCTTCTTCTTCTTCTCCTCCGTCTTTCTGTGACTCGCGACAAAAGGCTGACGGAGTGCGGCTGACGTCTGAATGAACGGCCCGACGCCGCCGCGGAGGGAGAGACGAGGGAGACGGAGCAGGACGCGGGAGGCTGCGGAGGGGAGATACAAGTGATCGCGCTAAGGAGGCGGAAAGTGCACATTACTGGCGGAGGACGATTAGAGATCCAGTTATTTTTTTCTTCTTCTTCTTCTTCTTTCCCCTGTTTGGAGATTAAGGGAGTTTGGAGCAACTGCACGGGGTGGCGTGGTGACAATCGCTCACCCATCGCCCCCCCCCCCTCCTTAGCCGCTGCCCCCCTGTGCCCCCCCCCCCCCCCCCCCCCCCCCCCCCCCCCCCCCCCCCCCCAACCCCTCCACCCCCAGGAACAGCAGTCGTCTGAAAAAGACAAATGGAGCGTCGGGGGGTGAGGTGACGAAGAAGGACAGATTTGGAAGAAAGCAGTAGGAGAGAGCAGGACAAGACAGTGAGGCAAGGCAGCGAGAGGGAGGGGAGGAAGGAGGGAGGGAGAGAGGCTAGAGAGGAGAGGATAACCCTAGGGCGTACTGTGGGTGAATCCCCAACGCCCACTTCTTCTTCTCCTCTTCTGTTTTTTTTTTTCTCTGCCATGTGCAGCCCCTGATTTAAAGGATGTGGAGACAGCATTTCCCAGGCAAGGAGCATGTTCTCATTGTCGTGTGCATGTTGCCCTCATAATAAAACGCTGTGGTTTGTGTGTGTGTGTGTGTGTGTGTGTGTGTGTGTGTGTGTGTGTGTGTGTGTGTGTGTGTGTGTGTGTGTGTGTGTGTGTGATGGTGAGAAGTGGGAGGGTGGAGAGTTGGATTCGGCTTCAAGGCTAATGAGCCTCTTATGTTTTTGCAATGAAGTGTGTCATGAAAACAGTGTGTGTGTGTCAGTGTTTCCTCGGTATGAAATCACGGAGCTCTGCACCTCTCCACGGCGAGGGGGGGTGATTTGGGGGGGTTGTATCGTTGGCTGCGGAGGGTAGAAAAGTCACAGAGGAATGGGTGCACGTGTGTCTTTGTGCGAGCGCGAAGTCGTGCTTGTTCCTGTTCGTCGATCGTAATGAGAAACGGGGCTTGTGATGAGGATCGACTCGCGTCTCTGTGCTCGGAATAAATGAAACGCATTGATAAGATCAGTGGGAGAATTGAATTGAATTGAATGCAGTTGTTACAGCAGTAATAAACAAAGCAGCGTACAGAACTTGTGTCAGATGTTGTTGTGATGTGCTCTGTCAACCCCCTCCCCCCCCCCTTAATATTGGCCAGGCGTTTGGGCGGCGATAAGTTTTCGGGCAGCGCAGGCACCGGGAGGACAAACAAGGTCTTTGTGTGTCCACATAGTGGAAGAAGAGACACGCTGGGGTGGTGGCGGCGCAGCCCGGCGCTGATAGGGTCCAGCCGGGCCCGGAGCGGGCCGTGCTGCCAAAAAAAAGACTACACCTCCCCTCGTTTCCACGCATGGCAGGGGATTGTAAACATGCTGAAGAAAGTGGACACTCCCAAGAATTACAGGCGCCAGATTGGTGTTTGCACAGTTGTAAAAGTGGAACGTTTCTGTTTTATATTGTGAGCAGGCTGCAGGTGGACGCACGCGGCCGGCACTGAGAAAGCAGATGCAGGGGGAGAGGGAGCTGTGAATGGCCTCGCGCAGTGCGTTCCACAAAATCTGACACCGCTGATGATCACTGATCATTAATGGGTATCATCTGTGGGTGTGTGTGAAGCTAAGAGCAGCCAAACTTTGTGTGTGTGTGTGTGTGTGTGTGTGCGTGCCTGTGTGTGTGTGCGTGCCTGTGTGTGTGTGTGTGAAGCCAGGTTGGCTCACAGCGAGCGCGTTCCCGGAATGTTGCGCTGAATCAAGGATTGTGCCACCTAGGCTTGGGACGTTCCATGTTTGGGTTGCCAGGTTGGGCGGCGTGCTGCCTCTTTTTTTTTTTTTTTTTTTTCTTTTCGGGGCAACGTTTAATATTCTCAGATCATACTTGTCTGTTCTCTGCTGCACTTGCTACAAAGGGAGCCTGCTGGGTGATACGCTTGCCCCCTTCTCCTTTCCTTGGGACTATCCCATCACTGAGGCCCCCAGCTAGGGGGTTGCTAGGTAACCAGAACCAGCTGTTGGTCCTAAGCCCTCTGAGCCCATTTTGGCTCCGCATCAACCGCCGAGTCGTTTTCTCTGAACGCTCACTATGAACCCTGCGACCGACGCTGCCGCGGCCCTGACATCAGCATGCCATGGAAAATCTCTCTCACTTCCTTTCGCTTTTGTAATTTTATTGTTCCACCGACGCTGGCACCGGCGCGGGGACCGTCCAGGGCTCGTATCACGCCCGTTTTTAGCAATGCTGGGGCATTTTATCACCTTCCACACATGGAGGAGGAAGAGAGAAAAAAAAAGAACAGAAGTCACCTGTTTAAAAATGACATCAGCGCTTTAGAAGAATGGCGTCGTCACCTGCGGGGGAGCGACAGCCTGTCTCAGGGGGCCATTAAGACGGATCGGAGATGGCAGAGTACACAGTGTAATTACTGAGAAAATCACTGAGGTAAAAGGATACGACCCTGCAGTCACAAAGCGGACAGTTCGTCTTTT
The DNA here is from genome assembly GCF_900634795.4 of Betta splendens. Classification (NCBI taxonomy): domain Eukaryota; kingdom Metazoa; phylum Chordata; class Actinopteri; order Anabantiformes; family Osphronemidae; genus Betta; species Betta splendens. The sequence continues at coordinate 13,827,605 of NC_040895.2, forward strand.
CACAGTGTGTGTGACCACTGCACAAACAAGACACGGGCGAATCCGCAGGGAGCACATTACCGCGAATGAAGTCATCTTTGTAAAGAGACCAAGTCCTGCTGGAGAACCTCGAAACCACAAAGCCGGAGCGCTGGGTCTGCGAGGAAAGGGAGCCCGGGAATGAAAGCTGCAGTAACTGATGCAGGCCAGCGTTATTAAATACCAATAGAAATACATCAGGGGGAGAAATGCGGCTTGGAGGCCAGGGTTTATTTTCTTTCATTGATTGTTTGTGCTCTATTTAGGAAATGATTTTTCCCTGAAAACTCTGACTCACGGCATCTGGCCGCAGAGTTTTCGGGGCTGCTTTTCCGCCGTCGCCCCGTACGTTGAGGAGAATCGGACACGGCGGAGCGTTCGCTGCTCCCGTGAGCGCCGCTTTTTCCCTCCGACGTTTCAGAGGACGACTTCTATTTCTGTTTGTCACAATCCAAAAGGACTTCTCAGTCAGGAACATCTGTAACCCATTTGTGGTTCTGAGAGCGCTCTTGCCCGCTCCTGCCAGAAGTTTTCATACTTCCTGGAGAATCATCCAGTTTGTGATTAGCACTGGCTGAAGGATGATATCAACCTTGGTTCATTCAGGCGTTTCCTGAGGGGTGTCGGTGTTTGTCTAATACTCGCTGGCTTACTGACAATGCGCGCTGTTGTGCGATGATGAAGTCTTTGAGTACAACAACAGAGGAATGGAAGCTGTTTTTGTTTTTTTTAACAGTCTTCCAGCCAAAATATCCAATCTCCTAATGTAAACCACCTCTAGTCGCGTTACGACACCCAGAGGTTCACGCAGCAGCAAAAAGGCACTTGACAAACGGCTCCGCGGTGCCGTTTTGTTCCACTTTAAGTGTGAGTGTGTAGCGTCGGGAGGGACGGGAAGGGTTCTGGCTGTGCTCTTGTTTCCTCCCAAGGCTGGTGCCGACCCAACGGGGGAGAAAGTGGCAGAACAGAGGAGGAGGCAGATGGGGTTAGATTTGGATTTTGTGGCCCGTAAGTTCTGCGACACAAGGGTTTTGGGATGAGGAGCACTTTACTGTGTTTTGCTCTGATTTTGGAGGTTTCTGCATAAAAACCATCCCAATGGAAACGCGTTGTGGTGGTTTGTTTCTCTGCAATCAGGGTGTAATTGTTTCACAATCTCTACATAATCTATTTTTTATTGTGATTGCAAAATAACTCATTCATCACGAAAACAAAACCATAACACGGCCAGTAAGTAGCAGTACTATGATGATTGTCAGACTAGCGACTAGTCCATAAAAGACGCTGCTCTGGCTGTGAGTGAACACAGAGCAGCAAGGTCCAAACCTGCGCAGCCCTTTTTAAATTGCACATCTATTCTTACTTAACGGAGTGAAAACAGGAAGAGTCAGTTTCTTCTATTTCAACCCAGTAAATTAGTTTCTACTGCCCAGGTATCCCAGTGGTTCAGATCCTAATTAACGGCTTTGCTGGGTGTTAATTATCCTCTGGTCCATCATGTGCTAATGTGGTGCCACGTGTTGCCTTTTCAGACTGGACAAAGCCAATTAGCCACCAGGTAATAATTAATCAGCGGCGCTTTGACCTACTTCCTATGAGCGACGCTGCTTCTTGTTCATGTGTGTTTGTGTTCAGCATAAGCGAGCGATTCCTGTGTTTTGTGTTTTTGTCCTGTCTGTCCTGTCTTTTCACCAGACTCTGTGCTTGTGTGTTGCGCGCACAAGGCCACGTCTGTTTGAGGAGTTGTGTGTGTGTGTGTGTGTGTGTGTGTGTGTGTGTGTGTGTGTGTGTGTGTGTGTGTGTGTGTGTGTGTGTGTGTGTGTGTGTGTGTGTGTGTGTGTGTGTGACCCTTTAGATTATAGAAGTCATTTTTTCCTCAGCCAGCCTGAGATGTGATAATGAACTCTGCAGGAGTGTGATGAGGAGCTGCAGTGAGAGCTTGGGAGCCACAGGTGTGTTTAGCAAATGGTCCTCCTCCTCCCCAGAGCTGACACACACACACACACACACACACACACCACACACAGAATCCCTCCAGTGAGAATAATACATGCTCCCAGCTTCTATTCTCAAAGAGGAACACACAGTCCGAGGTCACCTCTTCTATACTGTTCCTTTTAACCTTTAGTTCCCGAGCTTCTTTCTTCTTTTCTCATCATTCATGCTCTATTTATACATATGTCATTTATACTTTAACGAAGTACTGCAATTTTATCAGAGTTGCACAATAACATTATTTTTATAGCTGGAGCAGAGATTGTAATAAAAATGATTATTTCCAAAGCATTTAATAGAACAAAGTGTAAAGTGACAGTGAGAGTAAAAACAAATATAAAAGGAAAACGACAATAAAAATCACCCGCATAACAGCGGCAATAACAACTAACAGAATGCAGTTTAGGCAAAAAGCCTGTAAAACTGGTTTATTGGCTAGTTGTCAGCTTGAGCCTTAAGATGAACGTGTTTGAGTGAAATGAGTGATTCATTGATGCATTTCCTCAAAGTTCAGAAAATGACAAGAAACATATTTTAGAACAAAGCTCCAGACGCAACAGAAGATGAGGTCCACTGGCGTTCAGTTCTTGGTATCGGCCCAGTGACGCGTCCCATAGTTCGCCTGTTTCTTTCTAGTTTGTAAGCAGACTTTTCCAGATTCATCTTTACTTTACTTACGCTCAATAAAGGCCAGGATGACGCTGAGCGGAATAAATGATTCCAAGCGTTAAGAAAAGGATTCGTGACAACAAACAAAGTCAGTGTTTAACAGTAAAGTGAAGGATCCCATTTTTCATCTAACAACGACTTTCTGTTCATAATAGATTCCATTCCTGTAAATAATAAGCTGACTGTTAAAAAAATGTAGTTAATGGGAAAAACTTTTCAGAGAGAAGCGTATTAAAAGCTGGATTAATAATCAATGTGACCTTTTCAATTATCTGCTTAGCTGTGCACCGCAGGGATCGAGTGCACTCGTGAAGAATGCAAGCGCATGGAACCAAAACACTGCCACATTTCCACGCGCGCCTCGTTTTTCCATCGCGTGCTTCTGTCTAATGTGCTTCGCGCTGTATGTGCGGGTCACTCGCTGTCTCCGCTTCCCAGAACTGGAGGAGCGAGAGTGGCACACGCAGAACGACCAGGCTTGGACATCTTCCGCAGCAGCGCAGATGCCACTAAATAAAATATTTCATAATCCTGCCCAAATCCTTTAATCACCATGACAACAGGCAGCAGGGAGCCAGAGCGGCGGTGTGTGGATGTCCCCCACCTCTTTCTCCCTTGTGCTTCCCTCTTTTCAGTAGAATTCGGATCCGCACTGTCCGATTTTTCTCCAGGAATTATATTTTCTCTCACAGAATGAATGCGTCACATCAGTATTTAGGTTAGCGGAGGCACGCTTGCAGTTTCTAACTCGTCCACTGTATCATCACTGGAAGTCCAAGCCCAGAGATAACCTCCAACTCCTATGAAGCCGCTGGAAGCCCGCTGCTGTTACTCGCTGACTGAACGCAGCTCTTTTCGGAGGGTGTAAACTGTACAGAAGGCGCAGACGCGCACACAGGAGGCCTGTCAGTTTCTGTATGGTGATAGGATAATGGAGGTGATGACCTCATGGGGTGAAAGGACCTGTTGCCTGGTAACAGTGTGGATAACAGTGAGCCCGAGGAGGATGGGGAGGGGACTGGTCAGAGCACCAGCGTAGCATGTGTGAGTGTGTGTTGCCAGGTTAGGGAGATAATGATGATGGTTTAATAGCTCAGTTTGATAGTATTGATTCCTTTTGCGTGTGTGTGTGTGTGTGTGTGTGTGTGTGTGTGTGTGTGTGTGTGTGTGTGTGTGTGTGTGTGTGTGTGTGTGTGTGTGTGTGTGTGTGTGTGTGTGTGTGTGTGGCTCGGTTAGCCACCAATTTGTTCATGGCCTGTGTAAACACTTCCTGCTGGAAGCACCCCCCCCACCCCCCACCCCAACGCCCATTTTACAGCTGCTTCTTGCAGCACACTTGCCTTTACATGAATAATTAACTCTTTAACTCTCTTACCCCTCTGTTTCTCTGCAGGTATCCGGCCCCAGATTATGAATGGGCCCATGCACCCGCGCCCCCTGGTGGCGCTGCTGGATGGACGCGACTGCACCGTGGAGATGCCCATCCTCAAAGACCTGGCCACCGTGGCTTTTTGTGACGCTCAGTCAACACAGGAGATACATGAAAAGGTACTAAAATGACTTTCATGGTCTGATTTTAGCTTCATGATATCTGTTTATGTACTCCTGGGATAGTAGCAACACTATGAAATTGCAGTAGTAGTAGTAGTAGTAGTAGTAGTAGGAGTGGAGAATCTGAAGGAAGTCATGAGCACACTGCAGTCAGATATACTTTGAACTATAAGTATAATTCCTGAATAATTTAGCTTCACTTGAGTGCAGAGGAATCATCCCTTCTCTCCTTCTCGATCTCCTCCTGTGTAATGTTTTAATAATATTTCAGCCCACTGACTTGTTACACTTTCCCAGTTCAACCATAATGGTTTCATCACCGACTCTAATCCCACTGGGTGCTCAGCAGCGGCTTTGTTAAATAAGGAGGAGGAGGCTGATAATAGAAATGTGGTATAATTGTTCAGAGCCAAAGTGGGTGAAACATTTGTCTTATTTTATCGTCTATACACCCGAGCAGTTTTAAAATCCAAGCTCAAGTGTTTCTTTTTATGTTCTTTGTATAAAAATATTTAAGTGAAAAACCCTCTGAATTTAGAAGGACTTGATTTCTGTTCTTCATATCACTAAAGTCATTTCCTGTTGAGTAGTAGTAGATGTTCTCACAGTGAATACGTTACACACACACACACACACACACACAGATGACCCGGTTGGGAGCAGGAAGGTTGGCTGCAATCCCACAACTATAACTGCACAGCAGAGGCTACAGATGCAGCGCTCACACACACAGATGCACGCACACACCCACACACCCACGCTCACATACTGTACACACATGCATGCGCGCGCGCACGCACACACACACACACACACACGCACACGCACACACACACACACACACACACACACACACACACACACACACACACACACACACACACACACACGGGTTTCTGTAGTGAAGCCTTGTTAAAGCCCAACAAGAAAAACAAACTCACACTCTGAGCGAACAAAAGCACATGAAGCAGTTCTGTCACTGGAATTCGACCTGCTGTCATTTTAAAAACCCCGGTGAGGAGACTTTAAAGGAAGGTTAATTAGAAAGTCCTCATGGCGTGTTTCCTAGTGCAGTATTGTCCTTGGAAAGGCAAAGAAGAACTTCTGAAATTCAAAATGATGTGTTATTTTTAATCGTTGTAACTGCTGTTAAGCCACAGTTGAGGAAGGTAATGGGGATAATTGCATTACATGAGTCAGAAGAAGAGGAGGCTTGAAGTGAAATGGGGCACGTCATGTTATTCAGAAGTGGAATTAACACCAGGGATGTGGCTCCTGCCCAACCGGTGCATTTATTAGCTTTTGTGTATGTATTTAATGTGTAAATATCTGATGTCTGTTACATGGCCACAGATCTTTTTGCTCAAGCGTTGTTACACTAGAATTACTGGAGCCCTGCACATCACGGTGGGAAGGCGTACACCAGCTCCATTAACACAACACAAAGCCCATTTGCACATTTTTTCCACTTTATGTAAACCTGCTCGCGGCTTGTTTTCCTGCTGCCAGTGAAAAGTGTTGCATGGAAATTCATGGCTATTAAGATTTGGTTTGGTTAGTTAAATCCTGTTTGCAGATTAAGGATTTCAAGGTGTTATTCAGCAGCTGTAACTGCAACAGGTACTTCCTGCGCTCCTCGGCAGCTGTCGGGCTTTGCAGCCCTGCCTGCATCCACTCTAACCTTGTTTTCATACACTCTGGATGAATGGATTGTGACACAAACCAGCTTTGGCAATCTCTCATTATAAAGCCATAGAAAACTCCTCATATTTTAGAGCACACATAAACAATCCATTTGCATTTAGATGAAGAATAGCAGGCATGAACTTCCAGGTCCAGGAAAATGGGATGTGGTGAAAGCACTCATTCATTTCTGAAACGAGTTTCTCATACATACAGCTATGGAGCATCCATCTGAATATGAATGTCGGACAGATAGTGATTATAAGCAATATGGACATTGTGATCGCGTAATAAATGCAGATGAAAAACTGTTTGTTCCATCTTGGACACAGCTGATTGTTGTGCAAACAATGATTCAATATGACACTGATGTGGATGATGACGGTGATGCCTCCTCCTCCCCGTCGTCCCTCAGGTGTTGAACGAGGCGGTAGGAGCCATGATGTACCACACCATCACGCTGACCAGAGAGGACCTGGAGAAGTTCAAGGCGCTGCGCATCATCATCCGCATCGGCAGCGGCTACGACAACATCGACATCAAGGCTGCCGGGGAGCTCGGTGAGCCTGAGAGAGGCAGACGTGGGGAAAACGAGCGGAAGGGGAGCGTGCTTCAGAGGCAGACAGCGAGCATATGCCGAGAATAATGAACGAGGGGGAACTTAACTGCCCATATGCCTCATTCATTCACTAAAACACAAGAATAAATAAATAGGAACAATGCATTATGGATAAGGATAGTGCACTTTTGGACGTGTGCCAAACTAAACTCTGCTTGCTATATTTATTTAACATAAACAACATATGTAACGTGAATAATTACATAATGTAAACAGAATATGTAATGAAACTGCTTGCATATGCAGAGCAGATGCTCCAACTGATATGAAACTCTCTCAGATTCCCATTTGGCCCCTTCAGCATATGTTTGGTATGAGAGCAGGATTTAGTGTGATATCCTAATTACTGTTGTTTGTGTTAATACATTTCAGCACAATGACTTGGATTTTTTTCAGAAATGTTCCTCAGATGTGCATAATTAGCAGCTCCACTCATGCTCGTATTCTTCACAATTCAATTTTACTGTACGTGCAGTGCACTTTTGTTTTGTAGGAGGTCATTAAGAAAAGACATTCCTCTCAAATTATTGTGCAAAAATAAAATAAAATAAACAGACCAATCTCCACACAGTAATTAAATCTGACTATTATAAATGTAACAATATAATTAAGCTTCATTGTTTCTCAGTTTTTTATTCCTCTCATCGTTCCCAGGCATTGCGGTGTGCAATATTCCCTCAGCGGCTGTAGAAGAAACCGCAGACTCAACACTTTGTCACATCCTCAACCTGTACCGACGAAACACCTGGCTGTACCAGGCTCTCCGGGAGGGCACGCGGGTCCAGAGTGTGGAGCAGATCCGCGAGGTGGCATCAGGGGCAGCCAGGATCCGCGGAGAGACACTTGGCCTCATCGGTTTTGGTGAGTGGCTTCCTGTGCATTGCTATAGGGTTTGTTCACTAGACAATAGCTACTTATAGTTTTCTTTCGGTTTCACGCCCCCACCAGGTCGCACAGGCCAAGCCGTAGCGATGCGAGCCAAGGCCTTTGGCTTTAACGTCATCTTCTACGACCCCTACCTCCAGGACGGCTTGGAGCGCTCGCTGGGCGTCCAGCGAGTCTACACGCTCCAGGACCTGCTTTACCAGAGCGACTGCGTGTCCCTGCACTGCAACTTAAATGAACACAACCACCACCTCATCAATGACTTCACCATCAAGCAGGTGAGCGGCGCTCTGAATCGCTCCCGTCACGAAAGCTGCAGGAAACAGAAAGCGAGTCAGCCAGCAGAGGCTCATTGTTACTACCTCCCATAGCAGATGGCAGTCTCCTCAGCAGCGGTATTCAGAGCAGCACATTGCACCTTTTGCAAACTGCCAACAGTCAGCAATGAGCCAAGGAATGCTGCTGGCCGCCAGGTCAGGCGTGCAAGTTAACCAGCAGCTGAGCTAAACACGGTTTGCACTTTGAAAACCACCTTTTTGTGCCAGGTCTGGGAGGTGAAGCACCAGGAGGCACGTTCTGCAAACATATATTCCTCTAATAGCAATTTAACAGCACATAAGCGAGTCTTGTCCTGGCCGCTCCTGCCACCTGGAGGTACTAGGCTGAACTGCAGCTGGTGGTAAACTGGTGGTTTTATAACGCTTTGAATCATACACACCTGCTGCTTTTAAAGTGAATAATAGCTTCACTGTTCATCCGCAATTGCAATGCAGTTTTTTATATACACCGAGTAAGAGCTTTTGTGAAGAGATGGGGATTAGTGCTCTCTTTGGAAAGCCCTTTGTTCTATGTCAGTCTTTATTTGAAAAGCATAAGTTTGCCAGTTTTTTTTTTTCTCAAATCCTCCCACGCAGCATTGAGGCACTGACAGCGCCGTCTGACGCGCTGAATGCTTGAATAATTGTTGAGAGAGTAAAAACCTACACTGTGCTGATGTGTGTAGATGCGTCAAGGTGCTTTCCTCGTCAACTCTGCGCGGGGAGGTCTAGTGGATGAGAAAGCTCTGGCTCAGGCCTTGAAGGAGGGCCGGATACGGGGAGCTGCCTTGGACGTGCACGAGTCGGAGCCCTTCAAGTGCGTGTGAACACAACTTCTTCTCTTCAGCCTTGAGAGTCCATTCTTAGATTCAACTCAGCTTCTCTTCTTCAGTTTTTCACAAGGTCCTCTGAAAGACGCCCCCAACCTGATCTGCACACCACACACTGCCTGGTACAGCGAGCAGGCGTCACTGGAGATGAGGGAGGCTGCGGCCACAGAGATCCGCAGGGCCATCACTGGTACTGTACAGAGACGCCCTCGAATGCACCACACGCCGCCGTTTCTTGGTGCCTCCGCTTACCGATCTTTCGATCTCGCCCCGACGCAGGCCGTATCCCCGACAGCCTCCGGAACTGTGTCAACAAAGAGTTCTTTGTCACCACGGCCCCCTGGGGAGTGATGGAGCAGCAGCAGCCTCAAGTTCACCCTGAGATCAATGGTGCTGCCTACAGGTAGGAGGTGGATTACTGTGGACTCAGCGGGCGATTCGTGTCGCTCAGAGTTGACCTGTGTCACGTCAGCACCTACAACACGTCTTTGCACATGAGTCTGAGCCAGCTTAGATGTTTCTATGTATGTTTCTGAGTTCTGGCTTTTCTTTAATCTGAATTTTAGGCTGGGTCCAATTTTTTGGTGCATATTTAAACCTAGAATATGGTCCAAGTGACTTTATCCCTTGTTAAGTCTAGGCTCTTGGTTTCTCAGCCTCTATACTGTCTCAACCAGACTGAACTGCTTCTCTCACACAGCCGAGTGAACCAAACCATGGTACAGGCCATAGCAACGGGGGGAATGCAGGACAAATTATATACCTAATTCTCAACCAGGTAAATGAATACGACCGCTGCTGGTCCACGGGCCAAGGCAAACCGACAACCTCATTAATAAATACAACAGCTCCTATTGAAATCTGCAGCCTTTTCCTGCTCCACACTCACGTGTCTGTAACTTGACCCCCACTACCCGGCATCTCATCAGTTCCCCTCGACCTCCCACCACCACCCCGAAACACGAACCGCTCCAGTGTTCATGCATTTAAGTTTAGAACTCACGATGATGTGTGTGTTAATTAACCTTTCATAAGCATTTGGAGCGACAAATTGCAAAATATGCGTGTTATAGTGAAATATGGCCTCACATCATGGCTGAAGAGGGAGTTTTTTTAACCTGGGATATTATGTTTCCTTCAGCTCCCTGTTGTAAAGAAATGTTCACCCAAATTAAAAAAATATTTTTTTAAAATATTTTTTTAAAAAAATATTTTTTTTTTCAATATTTTTTTAGCATGTAAGAAATATAAGTATATACTTTTTTTTTTTTTGGTGACCAACTCTTTAAGTCCTCCCCTACACCAGACTAGGACCCAGTCCCTCTCATGTGCTGCAGTTCCTTTTCCCTGTGTTGGTGATAATGTCCTCCTCTCTCTCCGCAGATTTCCTTCTTGTGTGGTGGGCGTTCCTGGACCTATGGAGGGGTTGGTGCCTGGGGGAGTCCCCATCGCCCACACCTTGCCCCCTGGTACCCATCCATCACAGGCCACCTCCCCTAATCAACCCTCCAAACATGGCGACCCCATGAGAGAGCACATGACTGAGCCGTAGGACTGCTGCTCAACGAACGAGCAGGGGGCTCGACCGACTCGACCATCCAACAACATTTGACGTCAGCCGTCTGAATCGAGCAGCAGGCCGCCTGCCGGGCAGACGTTCACGCGTTTTCCTTTTTTTGTATGAAACCACTAAGCCCTGAGTGAGGACGGTGGATGCTGAACCACGCACACGCTGCCACTCTGAGATGGGACTGACCGTCAAACTCATGCACCGAAGATCTGCAACCTCTCCTCCATCCTTTTCTGTTTTTGGTCTTTGTTGATTTGAGTCATATTTTAGTTTTTATCTTTATTTTTGAGTACATGTTAGGGGGGTTCCTCTTGACTCTGGGACATGCTGACATTCCCACATAGAGGAAGGATATCTGACCCATTTTGTTTGGTTTCAAAGGAAGAGGATCACAGATTCGTCAAGCTTTCTTACCCCCCTCTTTTCTTTACATTTCAACCATTTCAGTACAAACAACTGTGAGTTATTTTTATTTTTATTATTTTTATCCTATAATCTGTGTTTCTGTTGCAAATGAATCTCTGTATTTCTGTTCTCCTATGTGTGAAAATGAATGGACGTACAGTTGCACATTCGTTTTAGCAGACGAGAAACATCAGCTGATGTGGTGACCACAACGCCGTCACAAATCCGGACTCTGCTCTTCTCTCCTCCTTTTGGCTGGTGGCTAATGAATGTAGAGGCGGTTCCCAGTTCCAGGAAGAATAATTCAGCTCATAAGGAAGACGTGGCCCTTTAAAACAAGAACGTGTTTAAAAATTTCCATTGGTGGTTAGGAAATGAATGTTGAGTGTCTGCTCAATATATAATACTGTTACAGGTACATCTGCTGATATGAGGTACCTAGAAAATTTGATTATTGTCCCAATCGTTATCTGATTGCATATAGGACCTATAATAAATTGCAGCACCAGCCAGCACAGTAGAAAGAAAAAGTAAATTTCTTAACAACTCAGGAAAAAGAATTAATTTATAATCCGTCAAAATCTAAACAGGAAGTGAAAACAACAAGTCTGGATTATTGCTTTTCATGTGTCCACTTCTTTCTCCATTGTGGTATTTTTATATATATATATATCAAATGTACGTTTTCGATGTTCAAGCTTTTCAGTCCTGTTAGATTTGTATTGACCTTTATGCTTTGTATTGCCGTACGTTCTTATAATCATAGTCTTACGTGATCACCTCACCTCCTCCTCCTCCACCTTTTGTTTTCTTCTTTGTTTTTCTGCTCTAATAAATCCAGCTGTGGCTCTCGGAGGCATCGCGCCCTCTGAACAACAGCAGCCGCATCCATCCCTTTACCCCTGTGACGTTAGCAAGAGACGGCTGCTAGCAGATTGTTTGGTTTTTAGTGTGAGTGTTTGTATTTGTTTCTTGTACAAGGTGAACAATATAGCATACAGTGCAGCTGGAAACAATAAATAAATCTTACTGTTCTGATTGATGGTTGGCTGCTTCTGTGCACTCACTTAAAATAATCTATTTATCTTATAATAATGACAACAATCAGTGCAAACTATTTCGTCAGATTTACATTTTTTATTCAGTTACACATGCTCGGACGTCTGGAAATACAGTTCCCGTGATGCTTGTAAACAGGAAGTGGTTCCACGGAATTATTGTTCGGTTTGTTTGTTTGTTTGTTCCGTTTAACGCGGTTTTTGTTGACATGTTTGCAGCTTTGCGTCGTTAAAACTATTCCGAAATAAGTATGGCCGCGTGCTAATGCGACCGTGGGCCGACATATATTTCACATTGGAAAACTTCGTACTGAAAGATAAACTGCAAATGTGCCGATTGTTTGACAAATTTAGAAGTTGTACGCCGGTTTTGGGCGACGGAGAGTTTGACGTCTTTACAAAGCGTAAGTCAGTAAATCTGTAAATATGTAGTGTGTTCAGTTATATCTGAGATAATGGTAATATAAAAAAAGTTTAATAATTCTACTGTGGCGTCATTGCTTCAGCGAAACGGTCTACAACGCAATTTCTATTATTAAAATGTTCAATTTCACCTGAGGTTGCAGACTTTGTACCGTTTTTTAGTATTAGGACAATTCAATTGAATTCATGTAAACTGTATCTTTACTTACTAATCCTTGAAATTTGTTTGCCTTTAAATGTGTTTTTCACTTATCCTGCACTAATCTACCATTAGTCATTGTGATGACATTAGTTGCTCTGTTATCTGACCTCTTGCCTTCCAGGAGGAGACAGTGGCTGAATTAGTCTTGTGTTCTTCACATATATGACAGCTCACTCCGGGTGCTTTGGATTCCTCACCACTGCATGCAGGTAAACTTGTCATATTGCAACATGTAACCGCATTTTAAACCAGATAATAATTTCCCAGTGAAGCTTTGTTGATAGGTTGCTTTCTATTTACGTTTCTATTACGCAAGTAGTGGTTAAGTTCAAAGCTTCAACTATTTAAACATAATTTTTAAAGTTAAAATGTGGTTTATAACACATCTAGGGATTTTTCTAGTAACTGGGGCGTCTACATATAATCCTGTTATATCTGTGAATGATTGCCTACAGTTTTCTATCTGCATCAGGTGTGGTGATAGTGTGAAATATTTTGTATCCACTAGATGGAGCTACAAAACTAGCAAAGGTAAAATGTGCTTTAGAAACGTTATCAACTTACTGCTAAGCAATAGACAAACCTAATAAAACTCACACATTCTTAATGAGGCAAGAAGCAATTTGATTTTGACATTCAAAAACATTTTCCTTTATTTTTTTCCATATTTTGCCTTTTCTTTGCATTACACTCTGTATAGTGAAGTCAGGTCTAAATCCACAAACCATCATAGTTACAACTGCAACTATTGCATAAATACAAAGCAACATATTAAGTGATGCTCAAAACGTGTATGACTCAGATGAACACGAAAGAGGTTACAGTACGCAATGGCAGGAAGAAACAAAATGCAAACATTCACAGCAAAACAACTCTTATTTTTCCTTTTTCTGTCAGCTTTGGTTTAATATGTTGGTTTATATGTCTCTCACAACTTAACTTAATCAAAAAAAAACTAAAGATAGTTTCACAAAATGGAAACAAACAGACATTGCAGAGAAGGTAAACTGAAATGTACCATGAGGGTGACCGTGAAACAGATGGGAAAAGGACAGAGGAAGTAAGGGACATCAACGACACAAGTGTTACTTAGGATTAATGTCGACAATAAACGCGCTTCATTCCCACACCAGGCATCCAGATGAGGTACTAAAATCACATGCAACAAAATAAGTAAACTTTTCACTGATGGTTACGGTTGGTTTTCCTCATAACAACAGTGTTTCTGTGCAACATGTCTTCATCAAACTTGAGTGAATAATTAACAAAACCACAAAAAGGGAAAAAATATACAGAAAGCTCTTTTAAGCTCAAATAAGTTTCCAAACAATAAATATGTAGAGTAGGTTTAGAGAAGAAAGCACACACACACAAACACACACACCTTCTCAGTTCAGTCAGTCTATAAAAAGGTAAACCAAATACCAACATAAATGTTTGTGTGCTAAACCTTGGTGAGTGTAGGTTTGACTTGTAAAGGGAACATCCCCTTTTCAAAAGCTTCATATATGACCTCAATTCAAGCAATGATACTGTATTTATATAGAAATGTTTTCATAAATGTGCAGTGCTTAGTAATAAGGATTAAAGTAATTTATTATTACACAATCTCTGTTTTTCTAAAGGTAATAATTCATTGGCTTTGTCCCTGTCCATTCAAAAACAACAACATCAAAAAGATCAATTTGGAAGTGTGCTTTTTATCAGTGCCCATACTGAACAGATATAAAGTGTTGATTTCAATTAATGCTGGTATATGTCCTTATTCTTTTTTTAACAACCACATGCATTTACAGCTATGGATAAAGATTCCTTTTTTCCTTTTATGTTTGAAACTCAAAACAAATCAGAGGAGCCTTTGCATTTGTAAACCTTTTCTCCACAAACGAGTTTCACAGCAGTGGAGTCTATCAGCCTCTGGTGTCAACTGTGAAGTGCTTAATGAAGGTTTATGTCCATGTGCTGTAAGAGCGTCTTCTGTCGGAGGTGAAAGTGGAGTAGGGCTTCATGGTTGCTGATCCTCTCCTGACGGCTTTCACAGTTGTCCGTGTCAGCAAATTAAAATTTAAAAGAACACTGCAAAGGGAGGAGGAGTCCTGCCCCCTGACGCCACAGCCCGATGCTTCCCGCATAAACTCCATCACTCGTCGTCATCGTCTTCCTCCTCTTCGCCGTCGGACAAAGAGGCGCATGGTCTTATCTGCCGGTATCCGTCCAGCCACTTCTCCACCATCTGTGTGACGAGTGGGTGGTTGCGGCGGCGGGAGCTTTTTTGAAGAGCTACCAGAACGCCTCCCTCCGTCACACAGCAGTCCATCCACTCCCGCAGCAGCTTCTCCTGTTGCTCTTCATTACCCATCTGAAGGACAAGAGCACAGGCACATAAATATGTCTAAACTCAGGATTATAAACATCTTCTCACTAACTGTACAGTATGTGCTGAACTAATGCTGGTATGGGGGGCTTCGAGGTTTAACTCCCTAAGTGATTTCTTGTTCATCTGTAAACAAAAGAAATCAGCCGAGCTTCTTACTTCCTGCGCTGAGAGGAAGTGAATGTGAAGCAGTTTCCTCTCGCTGTCGACCAGTGGCAGGAATGTCACTGTCACGTCATCGTCCGTGTTGAGGTTGGCGCCTGCGCCACGATTGTCAAAACCATCGTTTTCCATGGCCACCAGTGCTGAGAAGTGGCCCCGTGTGTAGCCCAGTGCTATGGGGCTCTTCCAGCAGAAGCTCTGCTCCCACAAAAGTGGCAGGTACACACCTGAAGGCAGAGGACACAATAATTAATAAATATAAGATGAAGGATGAAATGTCCACGGTTGATTTATGCATGATGTAATGACCTACGTCGTACAAAATAATGTATAGGTGTTACAATTTTACAGCTTTGAGGGCAGTGTGGGCAAGTGTTTATGTTCGAGTCATAAGAAAAGGCACCGTCAAGTGTGTGTATTAAATTGTGTCTCGTGTTTCTAAATAACAGTTTCATTTAATGACTATCCAACACAGACTTTTGACAGAAGAATTGAAACATTTTTGATCATCTCTCAAAAGTGGCAGTTGAATTACTGTAAATTCCTACTTTATATAAATTATTTTGGATTTTCTGACTTTATATAAACTCTCAGACAAAACAGTCAATCTTTGGATGAGCAGTAACACAACACAGTTACAGCATTCTAAAAGTAATTAATGTACTGTCATGTTTATAGCTTATTTAATGCTGTTTCAATTTACATCAAAGGAATATTTAAATAACATTTAACAAAACTGACAATTTGGAGGAAATTCATGAGCAGCTATGAAATGTATTTGATTAGTTTAATTTAATAAATACAGGAATACTGCAATTATAAACCCCCCTTAGTAATAAAGGCATTAAACTGAAACTATCACATATTTAATTTATAACTAACAATATCCTTTATGATGCCCTTGAGGAAGCTGGTGGGTTATGAGCCAGTGCTCTACCAACTAAGCCCCTGGTCTACAACATAAACATTTCTTTCTAAGTCCCAACTCCCCCACATTAATCACAGTACTTAAATAAATGCATTTGGTTACATTCCACTCCTGGGGACATCCTAATAGGCTGTCATGTTTTTTACAGACATATTTACAATACCTAGACTTCTCCAGCCTTTTGTGTGTAAGTGCCACTGCAGTTGACAGGCATCTGTTTAGCTCCTCTCCTCTCCCAGTCACCAATGTGTTTTTACAGGGTTCACTTGCTCACCACTTAAACTAAGCTCCCCTCCCCTCTCTATAGGCGCCCATATATATGCCTCCCCGTGTGTGTTTTACATTGGCTTCTGGCAACAGTAAATCACTGATCAGGCAGGCTTAACCACAAGCAGTTGGCCCTTACAGAGCACTTTCATCATCCCCTGTACTGCATCGCTCAGCAGGCAAACTGAATCCAGACTGCTTTTACTGCTCCTATAAAAAGGTGGACCTTTCTTTCCAAGCTTATATGATTGTTTAACTCTGTGCTCTGATGGTTTACATATGTTGAAAAGCGTCTAGATGTGTGAGTATGGAACATTTTCCTGCTCTATGGCAGAGGTGGTGTTGTTATGTTGGTAATATCTTTTGAATCACACAACATTTAAATGACTACTAAACTAAATGTAGGACATTGCACCAATAACTGTCATAAACCGACACATTGGATGGACAGTTATCTCAGCTATGCAGACTAATTGGGCTCTTTCATGAAGCCTAGTCCTTCACACTCTCTGGAATGGAGCTGGTCATTCACTGAAATCGGATCAAACGGCAAACTATTGAAACAGCTTACCTTGAAACCGTGTGTACCCGAGTGTTTCACCACGGAAACTTTTGTAATACTTCACTCCATAGACAATAATGGGCCTTCGAAGTATGTGTGCAAGAACAAAAATGTGTGTCTGCTCCAAGCTGGATCCAGGCTGTAAAAGAAAGCAATACAAGAAAAAACTGTTAGAAAGCCAAGGCCCTAATTTCAAAGTGCTGATTCTTTCCCTGTACCAAGTTACTATGGTAGAAGTGTTGTGATTTCACAGCCAGCAATAATAATAAGATATAATGATAACCCACCCAAACACATGGACTTATGAGGTCACATAGAGCAGTAACAAGCAGAGAACTGCTGGTAACAGCCAGGATGCTTTTCCAAATAACATTGCTGTTTAAGTATTGTGCTGTAGGAGCAGTAATGCTTTTTGCATAATTCATAGAAAGCATACTGTGGAATTTTAGGCACATTAAGCTTCTTCCTTCCTTGTATACACACCTGACTAGCCAGGGAGAGAATGAACGCCCAGTCTTCCTGCCACTGTTCTTCCCGTAGAGAAAAGTGCAAGCCGAAGCTTTGGGAATACCACGATTCCCACTCCTTCCAGCGCGTGTAAAACCTGCATCACACATAAAATAGAATGGTTTTGTAAATAACATTATTCAAACCTTCCATTTGAGAGAGGGGTGTTACTGCTAGTCCCCACATTCCATCATTGTTGTGGTTTGCTCTGAATGGCAATTACCCAGATCATAATAGTAATTATCTCACAGCATAGACACAATAGACATGACGATGGTAGAGAGAAGTAGAAACGTCAGTGTAGTACTCATGCATAGGAAAAGGTATTGTAACTTGAGATTGTTCCAAGTCAATTTAGTGTCATTAATTAAAAAACACTCATCCTGAGTTTATTTTGTAAACATTTCTGTGACGATCAGTCAGGTAGAAAGGTGTCAGGATAAACAAGAAAGCAATTTGTTATTAACACAACATAACTCTACCATACCTGTATAAACAGTTTGTGGGATATGTGTACAAAGGTGAATTGCGTTCACCTTGCTGGTCTGTGCCCCTGAGCTGCAGACCTTACCAGTGAGAACAGTCATGCAGGCTGTCGTGGAGGGTCTTGCGAAGGACTGAGTCCTTGTCATAGATGCCCCACGTGGCCTGCAGCACAGAGTCGAGCAGGCAGTCGCCAGCTGTGCGGTTCCACAGCGCATACAGCCGACTGTCCAACCTACTGCCCAGCTCCAAGGACCAGTTGATTATGGGAGACTCCTCTTCGAGTTCTGAAAAGCAGTCGAGATTGAGTACTTTCATTTGCACTAAGTGCTTCAAACAGAACAATGTGCACTAAGGAATTTAACTGTGTTAAGGGTTGTATAAAGGCTAGTTTTTTTTACCTCCCAAGTTGCTAGACAGGTGATGGCATTTGAAAGGACTGTTTGTGAGAGTGTTAATGACTACTCACAAATGTCAAAGTGACATTGATGTTGACATATGTGTGTATATCTGCATAGACACAATATATTTTTCACCCTACAGCAGCTTAGGTGTTGTTAAAATTCAAGTTGAAGTCAGCAACAATTGAATGCTTTGAACCTACTTGAGTGATGATCAGTAATTACACTGTTATATAACATGTTTGTGCCAGAACTATTATTAACATTTGAGAAGCTACTTGCTGATTTTAATGTAAGTACTAACAACTGTGTAATATTAAAATATTTCATTTAACATATTCAAGAGTTAAGACTAAGATTTGAAATGTACAAATAATGTACAGACACCATGCACCTTAGGCAGTGTTATCTGGCATAATTCTTTAACCTGTAAAAGGTTAAAGACAAGGTTCTCTGTTCCCTTAGTTCAACTTATTACCTAAGTTTGCAGGAGCTCCCTTTGTTGATTTCTCTCTCTTTTATTGAGTTATTTAAAGCACTGCATGGAAAGTTTTACTGTACCTTTCTGCACATCTCGGTCCAGTACTTCATCAAACAGTTTTTCCTGAACTGCTGGAGGTAAATCCTCAATATCTAAAACATAAAGACAAAGATCAGTGCTATGAATGTGAGGAAAGATTATTCTTAGAAAACACTTAATTTCAGTTAAGGAACATAGAAAAAATTTGTGTATTACACTGTCATGCTTAATTTAAACTTAAACCACCATGTTTTGTTCTTCTCACAATAGCTACTGGCTTTCACTACACTTGACAACACAGTAGCTCATTCTTTAGCTAAAATAAATGAATGTATTGATAGAATGGTTTTCTGTAGTGGCCAGAAGCCAAGATCCGCATTGCCCTGAACGCCACACAACAAAAATCCTTAGCTTAGCTGGGCACCACACTAAACTATATAAGTGATTGCTCACAACAACAATAAACATTCAATGGAAATAAGACTCAATGCACGCCGTTTTACAGAGAGATTGGAGGAACGTGCATCATTTGTTGGATGGTACCCTCAGTATGCAGAACAATACTCAAACAGTGAGCCAGAGGTGGCCTCCGTCTTCAGGCAGAAAATGACAAGTGAAGCATTATGTGCTCTCAGCATCCACACAACAAGGAATTTCATATGCCATAAACAAAACAAGCTTTCGATCACACACTTGGCGAGTCAGAGAGGACGGCTAGACTAGATTTCTTCAGTCGCAGCGTTTTTATGGCCGAATAAAAGCAGGGACTCTAAAACTGGTGTTGGCTAGATTTGTTTTCTGATGAAATGCTGACCTGCAGGCAGGGTGAAGGTCACCAAGTCAGTGAGGAAATAGCAGGTGAAGTCTCCTTTACGCTGGTGAAGAGAGGCTGCTACCTCACGGCGGATTTGCTCCGTTAACTCGGGACACACCATGGCTGGAATACATTTGGCTGCTTGTTGGGAGACCTGTAAAGAGAGAGAAGTGAAATCAATATCTGTAAAAAACACATGACAAGAAGGGGCTGAGAACTGAGCAATATTTACCACTTGCAGAAAGTTGTGGTTCACGTGAACCCACAAATGATTTACAGCGTTTCTGGCTTCATGTCAAATTCTTACTTCAGCACAGTTGGAGCCATAATATTTACCAAAGCTGTTGTGCCTATGTAGGTGAGTCTCATTCAAGCTGATTTTACTTGCACTTTCAAATTTAATTTGCCTTATGAAGCAGAACATTGTATAGGTATTAATACTTATGATCCAGTGCTGACCTCAGGATAGAAACTAGGGCAGCGACTGATGCGAGAGAAGAGGTGTGTGTGGAGATAATCTAGGATCACAGTACTGAGAGTAAGCAAGCCACAACCACCGTCAGAACATGGAAACGTCCCACACAAACGCGGTGAGCCTTCCTAGTACAGAGGCAACCTGGGAACTAGTTTAGCATAACATCAGATATGAAAATCACTACCACCATAAATAGAAGGCAATGTCATTTAAAGTCATTTGTGACAACAGGGAGCAAATGAGTGCATGGGGCTGAGCTCCTTCCTCTGTGCAAACACTTTACTCTTGGTTTTGAAAGATGTGGAAAGTAACAGACCTCCCACTCAATATTCTGGATTTTCTTTAACATCTCATCTGTTACACAGACTGATCCATGGCTGAACCCTTAAAGCTTTACAATCTGTTGGCTGTCTCCACTAACCTCCTCAAGTAACACAGCCAGCATGTCCTGTCTCTGGAAGCGGATGGCTAGGTGAACCAGTGTGAAGCCGTCATCAAATGCGGAGGGGCGATTTAATAGGCGCACCTCATCTGATGTTAGCTGTCTTGCAATGTCACCTCCTGAGGACTTGTAGGCTTCTATTGCCGCCAGGTCGCCTTCCACCACACCTTTTGATCAAAGAGAGACAGCATAAAATGTCACATTAAATCATAATACAAATAGGTTTAATATAGACAATTTTTTTCTAAAATTTATATTTTATTAAAATGTAAGAACTTTACAGTTACTCCTTTTGAATTTTCTTATGAATTATATTAGCTATATTAGTTTATGATTTTAACTCTCTCTAACTCTCTCTAATCTCATGACTTAGATGTCAGAGTAGAGGTCACTTTAGAAATTGGCAAATATCACACCATAACTTTGTACTGTTGATACAAAAATACAACCTTGGGCAGGGAACAGTCGGTGCTCAACCAAAAGTATAAAATATTATAGCTCAGAATGCGTTTTCTCTGTTGCAGCTGCAACCACTTAAAGGCCAACATTGACTTTGAAGTCAAGAGAAAAAGACAATAGGGATCTTGTGAATCAGTCATTGAGTTTACTTCACTCTTAACCTTCAGGCTTAGATCCTTGCATGTGGGCTCAAGGATGTTTAAGATCAGACAGATGAAAAAGTTTGCTCAGATTAATTTTTTAGGTCAAAGCTAATATTTCTGATTAAATTTACAACCTGATCCTAAACTGTGAACATGAACCAATCACAGTCCATTCTGAGTTTTTTTTCTGTGTAACAGATGAGAAAGGTAAGGCTATTTTAGTTTTGATAAAATTGGACTTAAATAAATATGAATGCTTTTAGGAATTAACTGTGTAAAGTAAAAATGCCAGCCACTGTTGGTGATCAGACACAATGACATAAAGACAAAGTTTTAGGAGTCAAATGAGAATAAACTGGAAAAGAACGTCATTATGAGTGAGCTTCACTAAATTTCTCTTACCATTTCTGGCATATACAATAAAAGCCTATGTAGCATTCTCTGGTACGTTTGACAACACTGCTGAGCTTTTGTTCTCACGTCAAAGGACCACACACAATGCTCGGCTGTATAATCTGTGTGTGAGTGAGACTGAGAGAGACGTGGAGTGGGTGGAAGGACTTGCTGTGCCATGTGGAGCTGGCTAGCACTGTGAGAGATGAGGGGAGAAAATACACAATAGTAGCGCAGTGTGATAGAGCGAGATCACAACCACTTTTCACAAAACACTCCATTAGAGTGGGTGTGCCTGTAGCCCTGCAGTCACAACTGTTCTCGCAGATCTTTTAGACAGCACACAAACAGGCAAACGTTTAAGGGCAGCATGATCAGACAGAGCAGCTTAGTCTAAATTATACTGGTCAGAAACGTCTTAGCAGCTATTTAAATAACTATTTACCTGGCTGATCTACACAGAAATGTATACTGTACTTATTTAACTTAAATGATGCAAATGTGCAAATTGTTGAATGATTCAAGGTTATAGATAATTAGCTTATTAGTTTAACTTGTGGTATTATTGGATTTAAAATTGATGCATTTTTCCTGTTTCCTCATAGACCAACCTTCTAAACAGTTTAAAGAACATCCAACTGAAATTGCTGAGCTATTTTGTAATCCAACTCTGTATCTAGGACACAAGTTTGTTAGGTGTTAGCACACAGGCTCCCCAGCCCATGCTTCTGTTTTCTTTCACATTCCTAACTGGAGACTTTGCACTGCATAAAGTTACTCATGTAGCATGAGTGAGATGTGTGTGTTACCACCAACCAACTGACAACCTACCCAGGACATTTCCCAAACACAAGCTGCACAGTCCTGATCCAGACCTCTCTAAGACTATATACATTATCAACATTTACACTGACATTACATATTGTGATCAGGCATGTGAGTATTTAGCATGTTAGATGCACAGACCCAGTATAGGAGCAGAAGGAAACCAACTCCACTGATGCGTCCTGACCCTATATTGTATCTCCTTTTGCTTTTGTCACTTCTTTTACAAGAAGTGCAGGTTGTGTGGGTGTTTAGAACAAACTATGTAGCCATGGCAAAGAGAATAAAACACAATCGCTAGTTGTTCTTAAAATGTCCATCCTCCCTCCCACTTCACATTCACCAGTCTATGGTGTGGGTGGCTGGGCACTTGCTGCTTGTGTAGAGAAAAGTTACAGTAGGTGAATTCAAAAATGTATACGCATATGCAATATATAGCATCAGAATGTGATTATGAATGATCAGATATTCAATATATTAACTAGATTGCAACTAAAAAAACTGTTACTAATCTACAAAATCAGATTTCAGTTTCCCTGCTCATTCTTCTGGGTCATTATCTACTGCATACTATACAATTTAAGAAAAGCTTGAATGTAATTAAATAAAATCCTGTATGATGAAACTCACCCACACAGGCATTGAGAAAAAGCCAATCAGTCCTTCTCATCCTGTTCTTAATCTGCTTCAGTTTTTTGAAATCCACCTCCAGCTCCTCTCTGCTCCCGATCCCAGCCCCTGATGCCAGTTCAATCCTCTGAAAATCCATGTTCACCTCTGACTCCTGTTTCGAGGTTGGAGGGGACCTCCTCTGGCTGCTACTACAACTCCCTAGCCCTCCTCCCACACTCCCAACTCCTTGGCCAACGGCATGCCCAACAACTCCCCTCCTGTTGTCCCTGTCCTGTTCATTAAGTTTTGAGGAAGGTTGTTGGCTCTCGGGCTCTGATGCCAGTTGAATGGGTTCAGTTAGCAGACTATTTGGCCTGGGATGGTCACACACCACGCACTTAAGTGCCTTAGCCCAGTTTTCATAAGTACAGGCATTGCACGTCCAGTGATGTGCATGAGTGTTGAGCCTGTTACGATCGTTATATTCTTCACAGGGGTCTGTAGTGGTGACTGCAGGAGCAAGACGGCATCCAGAGCCTGAGGTTTGGGGTAATTCTGTGGGGCTGCGTGGTTTCTGAGTATGATGTCCATGATGGGGTGGATGTTGTCCGTGTTGTTGTTGAGACTGCTGCCTCTGACACAGGCACTGCGTGCAGCGAATAGCCCGGGGCCAGTTCAGGTAGGTGCACATGTGGCAGGACCACTTAGTACTGGTCTCGGGTGCATCAGCAATGCGGACACGGGGTCGGGCACTGGAGTCTGGACAAATAAGTAGGCTGGAGCCCCCTTGGGATGGGCTGTTGCTGTGGCCTGCAGGGTCCCATTGGTGCAAACTGGCATCCAGCGCAGGGCTGCTCTTGAAGGGCTCCTCAGTAATGATGGCACCCCCGCTGGGCCTCTGAGCGCGGCACATGGTGCACTTGATGGCTGACGGCCAGTTCTCGTATGTGCAGTATTCACAGGCCCACTTGGCAGCCAGCTCGGTCATCGTCGCACCGCCTCTGAGGGAGGCTTCCTGTCGTTCAGAGGGGCACTCAGTTCGGCCACTCTCAAGGAGATCACACAGCAAGCAGTACACTGGGGTAGAAAGAAAAAAAAAACACAGGTCATTTTAACAAAACACTTCCATATTACTATTATATTACTACTTACTAGTCAAACTTCTGTATTCTGTATTTAATATTAGTTGCCCTTAAATAATGCATTGTTACAACAAAAAAAGACAGGTTGTCCTGGGGTAGAGCTACCTGTGACAGCACTTTGAGTTTCTACTGTAAATCATTCTAAGAAATCCACATTGTGCCTAGTTAATTCAATGCTAATGCAGAGCGGAAACATCAAGGATGTGTAGTTCGAGTGTTAGGTGACCCATAAAGTACCGTAAAGTGCAAAGACCCATTGAGTGCCTGCACTTCGGACACTAGGCTAAAACGCTTACAGTGTGTGACATGCACCATGCAAATATGCCCTACAACCAGCTGAGTAGCAGGAGACAAGGACAGATGAAATCAGACACCCAGCAAGGAAGCGCGTGACTGGTTAAGACACTAACTGATGCACTGACGCTGAATTCGCCCCAAACCCCATTAACCATATAAGGAACCAGCCTGAAACACGTGCGCCTGCATTACACTCGCAACGTTATTTACGGCAGATAACGACGTCAAGGTAGCGTTAGCTGGTGGGGCCTGTCTGCCGTGGCGTGTTTACACCACGCCTCCAAGTTTACCAACACGGCGTGAGAAATTCTGCATATTTACGAGACACGATCCTCACGAGCTGCACGCGTTGCAGCGAAGGGACCTTCACGATAATATAGCGTTAGTCAGCTAACGTTACTTACATTCAACCGGTGCACTTGTAACTTCGCTGGCAAGCCGTGCATTCGGATGGAACGCACAGCCAGCTCAACGTTATTACAACGTTACGTATTTGAATTTGATTCAAATAAGCAGTCCGGTTGTTTCCTGAGTTTTTATAGCCGACAAACTAACGCAATTGTTGGTTAACACCTAGCCCTCTTATTGCATGTTAACACGTACAAGAAGCGAAGTAACGTTAGCTGTTAGTTTTACATGATCTTACGTGACAGTTGGGCTAGCTAAAGCCCCGTTCATTCGCACTGACAGGCTAGCCTAGCTAGCTACTGGCTAACACACGGGATTAGTTAGGATATCTTGCCCTTCGCTGCTTGTAACGGTTTACGAGGCCCTTGTCGAGTCTGTAGGCAGAACAGCAGAAACTCTTACCTTTGCCGTGGTTACACTCCACAGTTCCACAAACGCAGTCCAAAACAAACAGAGCTTCCCCGAGTCCCCCCCAGCCCAGAGAAACCCACTCAATCCGACCTCAGGCGTCTTTCACTTGGACCACCCCAGCCGCATATTTACTTCTTTGGGGCGCCGCTTAGTTGGCAGGTCCATACGTAACAGAGTAAGAACCCCCCCCTCCCGGTCCCGTCCCTCGCCCGTCACTTTGACTCTTTAAATCATTTTTATCCTGGTCCCGGTTTCCAAGCACTAAGCTGACGGACTGTAATGGCGGCTCGGGGAAAAGCCAGCTACCGAGGAAGGGCTAAAAAATAAACTACGATGGAGAGCAAAGAGCTCTGGGCCGTGTACAGTCAACGGCAGGATCAGGATTTACCACCTGAATCAGCCAAGCAATCTGATTGGCTGGTGTTTGTGTATCCCCTGACACTGGCCAATCAGATTCCACGCTTCTCATTCCCAGCAGTTAAAAGGCTTCGTGAGTCCAGAATAGGCTCGAATGTCACAGGAAGAGCAACGATAATTAGGTTTATAGTTTATTTTTTCAGACACCTGGCCTAATTGGTTACCGTGAAAAGTGTCTGTTTCAAAATCGTGCATCGTAATTTTTTGCACCATTGGCAAAAAAACAACAACACGTGGTATCCCCTCAAAAGGCAAAAGGGTATGATGTCATCGTAAAAATACTGCAGCAAGCAGGCTGCAGTGATGCATGACATGAGCAACACTTGTCAGAGCTAAAGTGTTATCATCGCTGGCATTTATATTCATCTAAGCCCAATTTTCATTTGCACATTGACTGATACTTGTAACTAATTTTTTCAGAAGCGAGAATATATGCATGGTTGCAAATTCTTTAAAAAGCCTGTCCCTCTTCATGATACAAGCTACAAAAAAAACTCTGTGTAGACAAGCAAAATAAATGCCTAGTTTGGTTCTTACCATAGAAAAGTATAGTAAATGCAAATGCAAATAAATGTTTAGTAAATGCAAATATAAATGTAACAATATATTTATAAGAGCAAAAACACTACTTGCACAATTGAAGTGGTATTTACTGTAATAACAGAACAAAACAACATCATATGACATATGCATATCGCATTTATTTCCCCCTTAATAACCATATTATCTACGCTTGTCCAAGCAAGTCCTTGGTCTATTTAAGCCAAGTACACCGAATCCAGATAAAAGCTGAGAAGATCTATGCTGAGCACTGTACTTTGTGCTTCAGGGAGGTGTTCATGTTGCTATGGCCCACACCAAGAGGAGAGGAGTGAACTACCAACATACAGTTAATACAGTATATTTGTAGAAGTTGAAAGGTATAGGATGTTACCAATGTTAGTTTTTATTCACTAGAACTCTGCTGCCTTTTTCATTTTGGCTATTAAGAGGTCAGGATTACACCTGGACATGCTAGAAAGCAATAAAAGCAATCATCTAAAAGTGGGGACTAGCATTAAAAACTGCTGTTCTATACCACCATAACACTCAGCTGAGACAAGCTTGTACAGGAAGTGCTGTTTAAATGCTACCCCACCCCTTGCTTACTATACATTCATTATTTATATTCATATAATTTTCCAGTACTCAATGGAAACCATACTACCTACAAACTGGTTTGATCACTTCTACCATTTTGATTGTGTTACCCTGGTTGATTATTTGGAGTGCCAGATCCTGACAAGTGATGCATTGGCATTACAAAACAGGGCAAATTAAGTGGCCCTAAGGCAAAAGAACACAACATACAAACAGATTGTGTGAATAAAGCTGAGCTTGTTCACAAGGCAAATCTTGTCTCATCACATTCTTCATTTCCAAATGCAGTGCACCCTGCTGGTCAATATTTTAGACACCCTTCTTGTGCAGTGCAAATGTCTATCCATGCTCGACTTAGCTGTGTAATGACTGGTTCATGTACAGTGGGGTCCTACACCACCTAATAAATCCATACTTCATTACTCAGTGAAGTTTAGTCTTTACCAAATGGGCCATGTGTTGAAAAAACATGTATGTGAGTCGTTGCCACTATACCAACTTTACCTTGCTGGATATTTGATAATTACACACATTGTCACTGATTTACAGTTAAACTGTCCAGTTTAAATAATGAAGCAAGCAAAGTGTAATTTAGGACACAATAAACATCTTTTCAGATAGACAAAGAACAATCTGGAATGGGAGACATGTAACTTAGCATGTAGCTGATTATTGCAAACAACACATAACTGTACCCTTCGAAAAGATGTGTGAATGTGTTCTGTGTGCAGATAGAAACTGCCCTGAGTGGAAGGCACTGTATACTGAAGCAAGGTCATGATGTTTTCATCACATTATCCAGGTCCAAACACATAACATCGACCCAACCAGGTCAGAATACTTGAGGTCTGCTGTCAACTTTGCTGTGACAGGAAGGTGATCGCTCACTCTCTGTTCCTAAGGTTACAATTCACACACTACAGGGGCTGTCAGCCTTCCATTATGACTTTAATAGAGAAACGTGAACTTGAAGTGGTTATATGATCATGCTCAGTAGTATTAGAGACAGCCAGCACTGTGAAGTGTAAGTAGCAGCCAGGTTTTATATGAAGAACAGACAGGTGCAGTTTTTGTAGTAGCTCTGTGTTGCAGCAGCAGAAGGGAACCATAAGCATCTTGTTAATAAAGCTACAGTACATTGTGTTTGCCCTGTGAAACCCCGTACAACGCACAAAAGTTGAGCTTGGCTCAGGGTGGTCATATACGATTACTCAAGTGGCACAACATGACAACATTGGTGTAGAGCAATAAAGAAAACTTCAATTTGTTAAGTGCAGCAAAGCGCATACAGTTTCAGTGATATCCAAAACAGACTGGACTTTGACATTCTTGTCAACCAAATGAGATCATCTATTATTAAATATGACAAAATATATATATTAATATAGGTATGTATGCATATATAAAGCACCCATTATAGAAGTGGCAGAGCAAATTTATCTATCTTCATCTAATTAGGCAGCTCGTACGATTAATTAAAAACTGAAAAATGAGGGTAACTCAAAGTAAATGAGAGACATATGCATGAAATTCTTATTACACAGCGTGCGTGTATATACTTCTTCAAATTAAAAATAGTTTGCAAAAATATTTTGCCTAGTTTTAAAGAACTGTTTGAAGGCTGCACGATAATTTACATTTGTTTTTCTTTGATAGTTTGTTTAAAATAAAGCAAAAAAAGGTAGTGCAAGAGATACAGCAATGCAAAGTGTGGGAGCTCAAAGTTGATAATGTAAAAAGAAAGCGTAGATTAGGGCCAGTCTTACATGACGCCAACCAGTCAAATGGCATAAAGTGTGATTTAATACCCACATCCATACCAGAAACCAGACAGATCCACAATTAAGGGCTTGGACAGACCCAGTTCAAATAAGAAAAAAAACCTAAAGAAAACAAACAAACAAAAAACAAAAACTTTCACCACCAGCAAGACATACCCGCTATGTCTGCAGAGCCTAGCAACGTGTCCCCTTAAAATGGAGATCAAACTAAGACAAGAAGAAATACACACAGTGGGACACCATCTGCCCATGCCTTTCACTTTCAGGACTGGCACTTCTTTTGTCTATCTTTGATTGTTTAAATCGTCCACCCATTAAAGTGTGTCTCTTGTTTAGGGCCTTTACACACAATGTGTCAGGTTTCTATGTGGTCTGTGATCCACGAGCATCCCCATCAGGACTGAGGGCAGCTGGTCGGCCTGGAACTAAAACGCTGGCAGAGACCATTTGCAGATGAGTAGTTTCACTCACTAGGTTTTCATATTCACTACTATCCTCATCTTCTTCATCATCATCCTCATCATCTTCATCATCATCATCATCTTCCTGCCCTGCAGCTTGTCTGTCTAATGAGTCAGAACTCGATCCATCACCATTGCCAAGGTACGGAGTGCTAGGAGTGGTAACAGGATTAGGGCTGGTGCCCAAGCTCAGGCCCAGGCCCATGGCTAAGCCCATTCCCAGTGGACCAGGGGTTGGGTGCCCTGGAGAGCCAACAGCTTGGGGCCGGGGCAGTAGAGCAGCACTGGTTGGTGGGGAAGAAGAGGAAAGCAGAGAGTCATCCTGGGACAAGAGGTCAGTATAAGACGGTGGGTTAGGTGAGGTACTGGGCCGCTCTGGAGCAGAGGGTGCGTGGAAAGTTATCCTGGACAGAAGGGAAGCCTCAGGAGGTTCTGTGTTCTCCTCTGGAGTGGACCGGGAGTCTGCATTTTGCACTTCACGTAGCCCTGTAAAACAACATTTAAACATGTAAGTAGTAAAATAGACATTGTAGGGTGAAGTCTGTAGTTTGCCAAATGTCACATTTATTTAGACCTTAGGAAAACATGTTTAAAAATGTGCACCAGTACAAATTTGAAAGAAAATTCTACATAATCCCAAACACATACTCTTCTCCTCTGCCGTCTTGCGTTTCCTGAGAGCGATTTGTTGTTTAAGTTTGTTCACATCCTCTTGAAATTTCTCCTTCACGCGTTCACTTTGTTCTACTTCGACACACACAGCCTGCAAAATGACAAAATTCATTGAGAGCAGTCTTTTCACAACACATTTTAGGGAAACTCCACAATCCGACATCCTACTTACTTGCACTTTATCTTGCAGTGCACTGTAGACTTGGAAAATTGTTCGAATATCCTTCATAACACCATCTTTATCAAAGAATTCAGCCCTGGAAAGATGCATGAACGACATAAAAAAACGACAAAAAAAAACAATACCAGTACCTTGTACCACATCATGCATTCACACACAAAGACACTAGAGAAGTAAAAGTGTGAGATGATGAACTTCCTAAAATACATGCTCAGATAAACACAGGTGGCTGCTTTAGTTCCATATACAATTTTAAAAGGAGACACTTTGCGTTCTCTGACTAGCAGCTACGTAGGTGCAGTTCTAACCATACCCATGTTCTTTGACGACCTTGGCGTAGTTTAGTGAGGTGTTCGGCACCGAGGAGATTTTGTATTCTTGCTGGCTAGTGTTGCCAAGATTCGGGATTGAGAGGGTGATTCTCTGGTTATACCTACTGGAGGAAAAATTACCAGTTAACTACCACAACATTGCAGCTTTATCAACACATTTACAAACTCTTGCTTTTACTAATCCTACTTCTTATTCTAAGAAAAATGGAAAATATGCAATCATTAGACATTAGACACTGTAGGATAACAGTGTGCGTAATCATCGTTACCTGCGGTTAGGTCTAAAGAGCACATACTCCAATGCATGTGTGGAACTGTTGGCAGTGGAGATGAAGCTGAAAAGAAGGAAGACTAGATCGGGCACCCCAAGCAGCTGGGTCAACTGTTTGTGGATGATCTGTTCCCTGAAAGACATCTGCTGCTGTGTGTTCCTTCGAAACCGGTACCAACCAATGACTTTCTGCAAAATGTAAAACAAAAAGGCAATCTTTGAAAAATGAAAAACTTCTGTGAGACATAAGCATCACCCACTTACGCTGTTTGCTTGCTAAATTGGTTTAAATAAAGTTTTGATTTATTGACATTTTAGGTGAAGCCTTGGTTATAAGCCAGCAAGGGGACATCAATGATATTTTAATCACTCTAAACCACAATTTATGTTTAAAACAATTAAATAAATTACTCACTTTCCGCCTATCTTTAAGAATGCTGTTGAGATTTTCTTCACTGACTTTGCCTGCGTAGTCATAAAAGCTGATGAGAAGAGGAAAAAGATTAAGTTCAAGCTGATTCATCATGTTCCTGCTTAACTTCTGCCTTAAGCGTCTTCTATACTCAATGTTGTCAGATGGGGCCATCTGCTGTCCAATGTCAAATTAACTCAGCCTGTGCTAAATGGACAAAGTATTTATTGAAGCTGTCCACTTCAATTGTTATTTCATTAACAGTGGCTGAAAGTTATAAATCTACAATCTATTTTACATGGAGAAAATTTTTCATTGAGATCCAAACAACAATAGTTAATGTTTTGACATCGCAATAACAATATGCCCAGTACACACTTTGTCTGTACACACAGCTGTATAAATCTTTAAGTTATGCAAGGTCTACACAGCATTGTTAATTGTATTTCCCTTTAGTGCAATCTGCTCTACAATAATAGCATGGGACATAACATATTATACCTATATTATGTTTATTGTAAATAATAAACCGTTCTAGCTATTTCAAAGTAAAAAGCTAATTTCTTACCTAAACAACTGTGCACAAGGATCATGGTTATGAATTTCTGTTGGGAACAAATGGTGACAGACATTACAGTTAAAAAAGCAATATGTAACAGTTTACAGGTATGATCCATCTGCAATACAAAGAGCAAGCAGCAGGCAATCTTTATTAGGATACATGTAATGCCCAAACATACAGAAATACAGTAGGTGTACATTATAGTCTCACAAAACAAATCATTCTGTCTTAAACCTCTCAGTTTACAACAATGTATCAACTATTATTTAATTCCATGTATTTTGAAGTTAGTGACAGTTGCAAAGTCCACACAAATCGAGTTTTGGTTTTGTCTGTTTCAAAACTTACCTACTATTTGGAGCAATTCTGCAGTGCTGATCTGTGTATCACTAATGCTGACAGTCTCTTCTTGCCTTACGTCTCCTAACAGGAAGCCCTCCTGTGTAAATAATTTTAAAAGCTCTGTTTAAGGCATAAATGCAGCCATCTATCAGTTTAACATTTTAGATACACCTTCTGAATCAAAACGTTTGATTACAAATGTGTTTGGACTAGTGGTCTTAAATATGTACCTCTAAAGACCAGTCAGATGAATAATGTTATGTAAAGGACATAATGCACAGAATCCTACAAAGCATTAACAATATCTGACTAATTGGATCAAAAGTAAAAAAACCTTTGTGAAATATAAACACATTTGGTCCAGGGTATAAATTACTGTCTCTTAGTGTAGAAAGAAACAGCATGATGTGCTTATATGAAAAAGCGTTGCCTTTCTCCGTCTGATGTTAGGAATGCGGGAAGACTTGTAGCAACTATGCACCTGCCCTAATTGACGGTTCCATGGACGTAAACACTGCTAGCCTACTTAGCTTAAACCAATATGTGAGACGTTTCCTGACCGTGATACCAAGACACATTTATGTAACTGTGTTTCTACAACACTAACCCAGAAAAAGGAAAAAATGTTAAGCCTTGACATTCGATTTGTTTAATACAACTGACTTACATGCAACCATGGTTAGCTTAGTAGCTAAACAGATAATCCCCTGTTAGCAATGCGGAAACGAGAAAACTTTTAAATGTCATCTAGCTAAGATAAAACACGGCTTGATGTCCCGATTTTAATCACACGAATAAAGTATATCAAATGCCAGCTCGAGGTTTTTGTGATATTAGGCGTAGAGTCACACGGAAGTAACTTCACTTGGAAGCTCAGCTAACATGCTAAGTGCCTAACTGCGGAGTATTTCCTGGAACACAAACAATCACAGGATCAGTTCATGTGTTTCAACATATGTGTTTTTGGTCCAACATAATAGGTGCCTAACAGTGTTAATTAGGGAGGCATTTAAAGAAAAAATACTGGTCAAGTCCTTACGTTTCTACAGCTACACAGACTTATTAAATCATAGAAGCCGGCAAATAGACGGAACCAAAGCTAGCTAACCAGCAACAGGATGATGACACTGGGAAACAAACCAAACTAAGGGCGATGGTGAACGATCACAAACACCAACGACTTGTGAACATCTAATAAAGCACTGTGTAATAGTTTGTCAGCGTAATGTGGAATACTCACATGATCTGAGTTGCTGTTAGCGCTGTGATAACAGACAGAACTAAAAGTATAACCTGAAATGGATGCCGCCATGATGGAAACATCCCTATCAATCCCGTTGCCCCCCGCGGTCGCGAGCACGCGCCTCTAACGCAATGTATTATGGGAACTGTCGGCAAACATTTGACAGCGTCTTCCAGCATGGAGGACGCCGCAGTAGTCACGCATGGCAGTGGATATGTCTCAGACCCAGAGGACGACCAGTATTCAGACAACGATTTTGGACCATCGAAACTGGGAACTAAAGAATAGTACGTGTTGTGACTTGTTTCATATATCTGCATGTGATTGTTGGTTATTTTCTTCAGGCTCCACGTCTAGACAGAACAACAACAACGCTAACGGATATGCTAACTTTCTAATGAAGTTAACTATTTAAGTACCATGTTTTAATGGGGTACAGTGTTTTCTGTTTTTCTATTTGAACGTGTTCTTCGCTTCCAAAATCCAATTTATAATAATGCATTTTCAGTTGGTCTAGCTAAAAGGTTTGAGTTATTTTTTCTAAATGATCATCAGTGTTGCGTGCTTTTCCACAGTTGGGAGGCTGCTTACCAAAAAGAACTTGAGACATTCAAAGACATTGGGGATATTGGTGAGATATGGTAATCAGTCAGTTAACTTCAAAGATTTCATGGTCCATCATTTTATCTGCTGCACAATCCCCATAATAAATAAGGATTCCTACCTAAAGACATTACCTGCTGGGGTCATCTGTTTGTGAAATATTAAGGTTTCTTCTTTGTTTTTTGTTAGGTTTGGTGAGGGAAGCATGAGTCGTGTCCTGCGATGGATGGACAATGCTAATATCCCTAAAGATGCCTCAATTCTGGATATCGGAACTGGAAATGGGGCATTTTTAGTTGAACTGGTGTGAGCACAGTGAAAGAAATGTTAACACTATTATGATTTTAGTATAATAAGTGTTTTAAGTGTTTAAGGACCTTAAACAGTTTTCGCTCATTTTAATTAAATAGTTGCTTAACTTTGTTGTTTGTTGTGTTTTTGTGTCAAGGCTAGGCAAGGATACAGGAATTTGGTGGGCATAGATTATAGTCCAGCATCTGTAGAATTGGCCAGAAGTGTCCTTCAGGCGGAGGACTTGGCAGATGTCAGCGTTAAGGTTTGTTCAGTCTTTTTGTTATGCAAACCAGATACTTTTTTTAAAGCACATTGAGAGTTAAGGTAAACACATGTAAAGTTAATGACTCTTGCAGTGTTTGAATATATCTTAGTCAGTGGTGTCATTATCAAATCTGTTACAATGTAACAACGAAATTGGTCTTCTGCATTTAACCCATCCCTTGGGGGAGCGTGGGCTGCATGCAAGGCGCCCGGGGAGCTAGTGAAAAGTGTCTTACTCAAGGACACACCGTGCAGCCAGAGACTTTCGTTTCCCTGGCCGATGCCCTACCCACCGAGCTACCAGGCCACGTTGTACAAGTTGCTTTTTTACTCAAAAGGAATTCCCATCCTTATTTAATATGAATGTACAGTATAGCTTTCGTCAACCTCTTCAAGAAATGTAATAGATGAGCTTTGCGTTCCTATAAGTATAATGCAGTCTGCTATATACATCACACACCTGCGATGGTGCTTGCTTTGCTTGAGCAGAAGGTGTGCCATTGAAGTGAATATTGATGTTAGCTGGAAAGGGGGATTACAGTAGTTGCATAAATGTGTGTATTTTAGAGAGGAATGGTGTGTTGGCAGCTTTTCCAATGCCAAAATAATTGGGCTGAATGTGCACATTTTTAAATTTGCATTTGTAGTCTGATGGACTCATTTTATAAAAGACGCTCATCAGGAAGAGGTCCTTCTTTTTCTATGTTGGGTCCTATCTCCATGAACAGTATGGTGTAATTTTCATACATTCCTCCAGTTTTGCCATGTTACATGCTTGCACTCTAACTGAACTCGTGTCAGTTTTAGAAGTATATAGACATTTCTGTCTCCAGGAAATCTGTGTTGGTCCTCCTTCATAAATATCTCATTTTGTGACACATGCTTGGTGAGCATGTAACTTTTGAGCTCACCCCAGAGATTTTGCTGTTCTGCCCTTGGTCCAGATAAAGGGCTCCTTTTACTTGTGGTATGGTAGGTCAGTAACCTCTGCAGAATTAACTGCTGTTCTGTCGGCCGTTGAAATTTATTTTAAAAAGTGACTCACTGAGGTGAGACACATTTTATCTCCATTAATGCTGAAAGATGAAGATGTGGTAAATTTCACCCACCCTCTGAAGACTCTGACTTAACTTTTGTTTCCTTTTTTTTATTTAAGGAGATGGATTTCTTAAGATGTCAAGGGGAGCTGAGGGATTTTGACATCTGTATCGACAAGGGAACATTTGATGCTATAAGCCTCAACCCAGAAAACACAGAGGAAGGCAAAAAACTTTATGTCCAAGCTCTAAAAAGGGCTCTGAAAAACAAAGGATTTTTTGTAATCACTTCCTGCAACTGGACAAAAGAGCAGCTGCTAGAAAGATTTAATGAAGGTAAGGGGAAATAATTGCTGCGTTTGATCATTTATCAGAGGGCTTCTTATGACCAGCATGCAAGTTGTTTGGGAATGCAATGTTTTTATTAAAAACAAGCTTTGATCAGGCTTTTTAACATCAATTGTTAATCTTTAATCTATGTATTGAATTCATTTTGGTGTTTCCATTACTCTATAGAAGACATTAAGTTTTGTTCAGAATTAATTTTTGATGTAGTTGAATTAAACAGCATATAGTCTTTGTTTTTAAAAATAATTACAGTCCTTAGTAATTTCATTATACATCATTATACAATTTAATGAAATTTATTAGGATTTATTCATGTCCCTGGCAAGTAACATTTGCACGGCTGTATTCTTAGTTTGCTCCTGAGTCAAAACGCAGGCAGAGTTACACATTTACAACGGTTACCTGTCAGGTTGTTAAGCAGCAGACAACAACAGCCCTGCAAAGTCAGATTTTCCATTACCAGACACTTGTCTTGGTGTAGTCACTCTAGGGTGCCTGCAGGGGGCCAAAGGGCAGTGAGAGCTCATCTGTTACATTGACAGATTGTCTTTACAAGGCCCCAGGAAGCAGCACAGATGGTGGATGGATACTTCTTGGCTTGAGTTTTTTTTCCAGAACCTCCATAGTGCACAAGAAAGGATTTTAAACCATCTAGAGGTCAGAATATTGATATTCTTATTCTTAATCTCTAAATTGTCTTTGTTATCTCACAGGATTTGAGTTTGTGCGGGAGCTGCCAACACCCAGTTTTCAGTTTGGAGGCAAGACAGGCAGCAGTGTGTCAGCACTCGTCTTCAAACAAGTACACTGACTGATGTCTTCAGGGATTTTTTTCCCCATCAAGAATTGTTTTCAATATACTTCTGTACATTAAGACTTTTTTTTACATGATCTCTGATTATGCATTTTTGCATAATCAGAACTTCTTTAACTGTAATAAAGAAGACATTTTCCCTAGCCAATTACGATTGTGATTTGTGACTGCTACACTGACCTTTGCTGATAGACAGAGCTGAAGAGGCCTGTTTTAAACGTGAAACTATCATAATTATGACTTGTTAAACATTTATTTCAGCAAATATCTAGATAGTTACAGTTTGAGGGTTGTGTAC
Organism: Betta splendens; assembly: GCF_900634795.4. Taxonomy (NCBI): domain Eukaryota; kingdom Metazoa; phylum Chordata; class Actinopteri; order Anabantiformes; family Osphronemidae; genus Betta; species Betta splendens. Next base: position 13,863,927 of record NC_040895.2, read on the forward strand.
GTCAAAGTGTTATAATGTATTGGGTTGTACCTCATGGACTGTTGAAGTCCAGAAATGGTAATGGAACTTTTTCTGTTAAATGAGTTTTGCTTTTAAACCATTGGAATCCATACACGGGTGATGCCTGGTAACTCCCGCGGGTTGCAAGCAAAGCTATAATCTGTCTGCTGGGTTTCCCCATCAAGGCGTTTGAAAGGAACTTTAAGAGCCCAGACCCACAGATTGTTTAGTCTTACCAGGTTTTTTAATTGCATCCATCTTTCATATACTGTAGTAGAAGCCCTACATAACTGGCTAGTAGAGCTTGGGGTCCTGACAACCTCTGACATAAAGAATAAACATAAGGCCATGTCATCTGTCAACAGAAAACGCTTGCCTGCCATTTCCTTTCTCAATGGCATCATTATTAACTGCAAAACACCGGATCCTAATTGCAAGCTGGGCTGGTGGCCCAATGGGAGCCATCGATGTTGAGGCATGCTGTTGAGTAAACACATGCAAGCTTTACAAGAATTACTGCCTGGAATTTTACAAGGCAGTCTGGATATCCTGCCTGGATGTGCATGTTATGCCCACACTACTCACCCACAGAGATTTTCACTTGAAGTAAAATGTTTATTGGACTCGTCTGTTAAGTGTCAACTCGGTAGCCAATGTTCATGTTTAGCGTCTTTAATGTACACCATCGAGTGACTGTTTGGGTATTTGTAATTGTCACCATGTTGTTAAATTCTTATATGAAGCTACCCCTACTTCTTTGTACAGTAGTAACTCATTTGTCTTTGTCAGGTTCAGTTCCTTATAGACACACTGCAATTCAATCCTGTTTTTTTCCATAACCTGAGCATCATTACTAATAGAGGATCATGTACTGTTGCATTAATTTAGTTATACTGACGTTCATCTCTAATATTTTGAGACATCCAATATTTAGAGCCTGTTAAAGACACGCTATGGACTAATTCGGGAAGCGAAACCTTTGTGTCATCTGTTAAAGCAGTTTATTCCATCCACCATCATGTGAAGTTATACATGTGCATCTTAAGCTGTGTGGCACATTTGCCACCATCAGCACTTTTTCCGCTTTCAATTTGGAACATGATTAAAGCCGCACTTTTATTCCACCCATAATGTTAAACTATAAGCTTTTAGACTTAGTGCTGAGGCCCCGTGACCACTCTGCTACCATGAATGCTATGCATTCATTTTAACCTCTCAAGTGCGATACTGCAAATATTTATGTTTTTTCCCCTCCATCTCCCTGGAAACATAGTTGAAGGTGCCCTAATGGGATTTCTGTGGAGTGGCTGAATTACTCCACCACTTAGAGATAGGTTTCCACAGCTCTCTACAGGTTTAGTAACTACTACAGCATTTCTGCGTTACATCACAATACATAACCTATACATGCATTTTTATTTATTTAATTTCATTTTGATACGTTTCTGGCTTATATGTTTCAATTACTTGCATGAAAAGAGATTGCGGAGGTAGAGTTTATATATATGTTACTTATATTTTCCATCCTCTTGGAGTAGTGGGATGCTGACAGACGTTGCTTAAACATCAAGGGAGGACACATTAATAGAAACTTGCAGTTTGTAGTTGCCTGTGGCCGCTGAGGGACAAACCAACTCGAGGGGGGGTTTGAGTGTTGTAGATGAAGCTTTAAACCGTACAGTACGAGAACGCGCTTTGACCTTTTGATGCTTTAGACTCCATCAACTATAATCTGTTTTACAGCGATTTAAGGGCGAGTTGTCGTTGGTAGACACGTGTCCTACGCGGTCCGTCTGCGGCTCCACCACCCCCTCCCCCGCCGCTGGGTGGTTGGTCCGGACACGGATATAGCTCCACTGACGCTGAAGTCTGGAAGCAGCAGCGGTGCCGCAGCTGCGCGCAGTCGTGCGCCGGAGACGCAGAGCGGGCGCCCGCAACTTTTGTGTCGTTTCTCCCGCGGCCCCTTTGTTGGACATGACCTAACCTCCGCAAGACAGAGCCTCTGCCGCCCAGGTAGTAGTTCACATACCCGACTCTTAGCGCAGGCGCGCGGCACGGTGCGTGTTCTTTCGCTTTTGCGGACTTTTCCTAAGTGTTCTCATGCGGGGTTTCCTCCGTGACTCGCTCAACACGCGAGGTCACTGCGGGGCACAAAGAGGGCCGCTCGTCTCATTCAATGCAAAACGACAGTGCGCAGCGAACGTGCAGTTGGTCGCGTGGCCGATCCCGCGTCGAGGCTCGGCGCAGTCTGGACGCGGTCGGATGTCGTGAGCCTCAGCATCTGAACGTGGGGTTTGTCTGCGCGTGCCGGAGTCCGGTGCCTCGCGGGGGCTCGCGCACACGCAGCCCCCGCGTCGATCAGCCGAGGCTGTTGTCAAACGCGCTGTCTGTAGGTGTGGAGCGCGTGTGGTTTCTGTGCAGCTCATAGTGACAATGCTCCTCGCCACAATCTGAGCGAAGACTTTGTAACTTTGAGTGTTTTGACTCACAAGGCCTGGTTTCATATCTCTCACCAATCTCCACCACACATGTAGGGTTTTGTTTCCTCTCGACATAACTGACTACTAATTCAGTGCTTTTTCACAAAAGGGGATTTTCTTCTTATGCTCAAGCGGCTGAATTTGTGAGCTGCAATGTTCCTTCCTCAATTTTGCTCAAAAAAAAAAAAAAATCCACATCCTTGGCTGCATCATGACATCAACTCTGTACATGGATGCTAATATTTAAATATGGCACCAAGTCACATTGAGACTTGATGAGCACATTGGTAGCAGACCCGTTATATTGAGACGCAGCATATGGATTCCACCTGTCGTCAACTGAGTAAAGCCCTAAATGCATTCTGTAATTAAGCATAAACACCACAGTGAGTCTTCAGGGTCGGGGATTAACTGCTGGTGCTTGCTTTGCCCTGTCTCGTATCGTGTGGCAGTCGGTTGATCTTTGTGGACACCACAAACACAACACTACGAGGAACTGGTTTAATAGGACACACGGACTGGAAATCCTTGGAAATGCTGCCTGGTGCCGCTACTGAAGGCGTCCGCGCTGGTTTGAGGCTTGAAACAGGAAATGTCATTAGTCTCAAGGTTTGTGCTCATGAAGCACAAAGCTGTGAGTTTCAGGTTGTGTAGTTGCAGAAGGAGCTGGTGAGAAAGGTGCCATTAGCAACGCTGCTTAGGCTGAAACAAATCCTGTGTTGAGCCTTTATGATTGTTTTTTTTATTTTTTATAATAGTTTCAAAAGTTTAAGTGTTTTACACTTTCTAATCCAGTGTGCAGTAGCATTGACCACAAAACTCGCAGCTCGCTGTCCGTCCTCAGGTGCTCCTAATCACTGTCCCATCTTTTCAGTAAAGATTTTCCCTAATTGTGCTGTAACAATGCCAGCGCTGTCGCCGAGTGCAGACTTGTTTTTAACGTACTATGGGTGTAATTTATGGAAGCAATTAAGGCCGTCGGGCTTTTAAAGGGGATCGCTCTCCGCCGAAGACGCACACATTTGCAATGTCTTTGTGTTGCATGCAAAAGGCCCTATTAGAGCTCCTTTCTGTCAGTGGGCAGCTGTGTGCTGAGCGAGCCACTGGGCCATTCTCCTCGTGTGTGTGTACAGCTCTTAGTCAGTCCAAACACACTGACACACATGCTGCCACTTCCCCCTCTCTGTCTGTTTCTTTCTCTGCCTTTCTAAATATTCCAACCTCACTTTTTTTTTCCTTTTTTATTTTTCTCCTTGCTCCTCTTGTACTGTGGGTCGCCTCCTTTCACTCGTCCTCTGGCTTGAGGCATTATGCAAAGCTACCAGAAAGGGGTTGTTAGCCATGCCTGTCTGTGCCTCCATGTTGCACTCTATTCATTTCGCAGGCCTGGCTTTCTTCTGCGAGCTGCAGTCATATCTGCTGCTGCATCGCCCACTGAAACTTGTACCGCTGCGTCTTCAGGGTACAGTGCGTGCGCTGCTTTTATTTCTCGCTTTGTGTATCCCGTCCTCATTACCATGATAGAGTTGTTAGTCTGGCGTCTTCGTGCCCACGGAGCCAAAGACCTGCAGCTAGAAAGAAAAGAAAAGAGGCTTTCTAGCGCTGCCCCAACCCCCTAAGACACGCACCAAACTCTTTGAAATGAAAGGCATTCTGGGACGAAGCACCAGCGCTCCATTCAACACAGCCACAGTTGTAGGGTTTATCTTAGCTTGCAGTTTATTAGGCCTATCTAAAACAATGCAGTCTAATGCAGTAAATGTAATTTTGAGACTTCCTGATACAAATGTGTGGTCATCTTTTAGGTGGTTTTGTAGTAATGATGACTATGAAGCGTAGCATGCATGTCTTGCGGTGGTGCGTCTCCGTATGCCATCCTGATAGAAATAGATATGTACCGAAAACTCATGGGAGTGCATCACTAGAAAAGAGAAACGAAAGCCTTCGGTTCGTGTTTGCCCACAGTGTGATTTCATACTCCAGTATGTTGAACCTATTTCCCACAGTTGTTCCATCTTCTGCTCCACAGTTGTGCAAGCCCAGGCTTGAGAACAAAGCCAGCGCGTCCTGTCCAATTATCACAGCAACATGTGTCATAACATCCACCCGTCTGTAAAATGTTGTAAGCGAGTCACAAGTGTCGGGTTTGCGACGGGACGTTTTGACCCGCAGAGATGGAAAAACCAAAAATCAGGTTATTGGCAGCAGATCAGATGATTCAGTAGAATGTCCCCAAGTGCGTTCAGGGGGGAAATGAAAGTATCGCATCAGGGCATCAGCGTGTGCATGCGCATGAGTTTTAAAATGTGTAGTAGTGTAGTTATTGTTGTTTGTGCAGTTCTATTATTTTGGAAGGGCTCAGTATATGGACCTTATGACTACCCAGTATCACAAACAATTTAACTTGACAATGTGATTTCCTTTTCGCGGGAATAATTCGATTAAATTGTTAATTCTGCAAACAACATTACTTGATTCTGATTTAATATAATTTAGCTACTAACGCAGTAAAGGCAGTTTTTCCAAGTTTCTTTACAACACGGAGCAGTCACAAACACTTTATTTTGCACTTCTATATGTTGGCTGCATGACATGTCTGTAGGTGGAGTTTCAAAAAGGAAAACGCCCAAACTGGAAACCGCTTCATTTGACTTTCAAATCCTCAAATAAATAGATTGCGATGTATGTCCTTCGCACTCAAAGTACACACTTTGCCGAGCAGTCGCAGGCTCCATATGTCGAGCTGAGGCCCTGGTGAGTGAGTGAGTGAATGAATGAGCGGACCGATGGAATGCTGCTTGGTTTTCTTCATGACATTCTTCCACCCATGCACACACTCATCACAACCCTAATGCATTTTCAAAATGTCAATTATGTAATAGCAGAAATGTTACAGTACTTAATTGGTGGTGACACTAGTACAGCATAACTGATGTACAACATAGGAGTGGTCCCACTTTTCTTCTTTTAAAGCCAGCTCCTTTGGAGATTCCCATGTAACTTGATGGATTAGGTGCACAGAACAGATTGGGGGCTCATGGATAATGGAAGAAACCCCCATCTGAAAAAAAGATTGATGGGGGGTAATGCAATTAGGCTGGTAACTGATGTATGGAGAATGACGGCATGTCACTGCAGGGGGTGAGAGGCCCTATACCTGCCTTTACTCAAACGGAAACACCTGAGCTGATGCCTGTCAAGCTAAAGATTGCATCTAACTACATACTCTGGTTTGAAACTGGAGTTGACCTTGACTAAATTTCAGGCTGTGTGAATGGAGGCATTCTTTATTTTTTGTGAGCTGATGACCTGTCTCCATGCTGTGGCTCAGCTGGCCTTGATCAATAGCGCAGCTTCCTGTGACAGACACACTCGCTGATAAAGCAGCGATGAGTCGCCCAGATCGTTTCTTTTAAGGGCGTTAATGTCTGCCTTTTTTATATCACCAGTTGTCCCTTTTTCTTGTTTTGTTTGGTTGCCATGGCTACCCCATAAATTCCATCAAAACCATGTAGTGCTTAAATGGTTATGTGAAGGAAGTTAAAGAGAAAGTGGACCTGCAGAAATATATAAAAGTTTAGCTCCATATACTGAAACAAAATCTTTTTAATCTGAGCAGATAGCTGCTTTGTTGCTTGTCTTATCTGCTCTCACTCTGGCAGTAAATGCATCACATCTGTTGAGGTAGCCTTATCTTACTGTCTTTATTATGTGATTCATGTGCTGTTGATGGCAAATGATGCATTTGTCTGAGGTGGGTCGGTGTGGCAGCATGTGTTAGACTGTAGCCTTGTAACTTCAGGGTTTGTCTGTCTGCATTAAGTCATAAAGCTTTTCGTCCCACGCCTAAATTAGGCGCAGCATGTAACCACAAGGGAAGCAGAACCTGTATGCTGCGAAGTGTGTTATGTGAGCGTTGTTAGTGTGACTTCACGCAACCCCAGCACTGAGAACGGCGTTAACTGGACTTACAGGTTCAGTGTTGTCAAGTGATTCCAGTCAAACCTCAAGGTTTTACCACAGAACTGTTATGGGCAATGTCTCCAATTCCAGGGTTTAGTGAAGTGACGCATTTAGGTTGTTTAGGTGGCAGTTGACTTGGATGTTACTGATGTCGTCCTAGAGAACCTTGCAGAATCAGCTAATTGAAGATGGTGCATAACGTTAAACTGAATAAGCACTTGAGATGAATGCATTTTTGAACATCCAGTGCTGTGAGTGTGCTGCTTTTTGGGTGCTGGGGTGATGGCCACAGCATTCAGTGGTATGTCTTGACCTCCCTAGGACCAGTTTTACGACCTCTGCTGTGTTATGAGAAAGAAAGTGCCCCTCTGTAGTCTTTGACAAAAGGATGCCTCTTACTTTTAAGATGTAGGTTCGTAAAAGCCTTGGAGGTTTTGTAAAAACATGTCAACATCTTTGTGAACGGCAAAATGATGGGTTTTGCAACGTCTGGCTGATTAGAAGACTTGTTTACTTGTTGGTAGATTTAAATTTCTGAATATAGGATTGCACAAGGATTTCCACTTGTACCGCTAATAAAGTATTTGTTCAGTCCTTATTTGATTAGTATGAAATGAGCTGAAACGAGAGCCCACAGCCACCGATCAAAGTCTTGACACCAGACGCGCTCTGCACAAGTATGCAGTAACCAGAGCCAATTGGTGATGGACACCAAACACCCCGTCACAGAACTTTAGGGGGCCCTAAGTAGGCTTCTATTCATCTGCCTGTACAAATCGCAGTCTGGGCAAGGAGCCATATTATCTTAGCTGCCCTTCTAGTGCCCTCCTGAGTCACTGCCTATTGTGAGCCAAGAGCTGCTGTCTGCACCCCAGCGCTCGCAAATCTTTCTGGTATCACCACCAGATCCTTGGGCCGCTATGGAGGTCAAACCTGGTTAAATGAGACCGAAGACTGAATAAGTTTGTGATGAAACTTCCCTTCAGGTTTTTTCTAGTCAAATGGGAAACGGTTGCTTCACAATTACAGGGGCCGGATTGTTTTGGAGGAGAAGGATTGTTTCAAGAGCAAAACATTACAGTTTGAAAAGCTGTTAATGTAAAACTTTGCACGGTCATAATTTTGGTATTTCCACACTGAAGCTTCTCCTTGATTGTTTTCTAGTTGTGGACACAACCCTTTGCATGGTCGGCGAGGCGTGCTGCACACTGAGCGCTTCCTGTTTGCGTTTTAAAAAACGTTAAAAATCGGATCAGTTCAATCGAGCGCTCTCCAGTTCTCCCTCCATTAGGCTGCAGTTCCCCCTTTACGTTCATTATGTAAGCATGTCTCCAGGGTTGAATTCACACTCGCGCTGCCCTCTCCCATGACCCCGCTTGCCAGTCGCTGCACATGCACACAAGCGCAGGTTAGCATAAACAGACGCACGTCCACGTCGGGGTTTCGCCGCTGATGGGCCGCTTGGGCCCCGTTGGGTCGCGTCACACTTCCTGCCTGCAGTGGTCCTCACCAGCGACCATCATCTCCTCTACCCATCAGTCAGTGTCGGCTCCAATCAGTAAAGTAATCTGTAAAACTGATCAAGAGGAACGTTCCCGTCTCCCCTGACTCCTACCGCCAGCCCCGGCCCCTCTTGCCTGCGGAGGCCCAGTTGTGCTCCACTGACTCCCCTGGATAAATGGAGATAATGGGAGTCATATGCTCGCAGTTGGTTCGAGGCAGGCCTGCATGAGGCATTTATAGTCTCCATGTGGCCACAGGGATGGGAAGAGGCAAGTGATGGAAAGACTTGCGTACAATTGTATACGTTGTCTATAAAAAAAAATATAATAATAATAATAAACTTGCATCCATGTTTTATACGGTAGGTGCAACAAGCCTTGCTTACCGTGGATGTTCGTTTTGCATGGACCAGATAACTGTGAACATGTGGAGGATCCATTAGCCTCGTGTGGTTCTCCACAGCACAAAGGCGGCGTTAGCCGACGGTTGATTAGCACATCTGAACCATGGTGGTCTCTAATTGGACTCTGTTGGCCTGTTTAGTGGTTGGCTAATGGAGGAGACAAAATCAAGACCAAGGTCACTGCAGCAGGGGACAGAGGAAGCGTAACCGAACCCGTCCTCTTTGGTGAATTACGCCGCGGTAAAAACGACACAAGGCGACGTGTTGGGCACAGGAAAGCTCACGGACCACCTGCCTTACGTCTAACCTCTACCATCTGCTGGTGCAGGCAGTCTACTGGGAAACCGCAGCTCCCTGCGTGCGTCCTTTTTTTCCGTCAGTGTTGCGTAGCCACATCTGTAGCCCTGTAACGTGAGCGATTCCTCCTCCCCGAGCAGCGTGTTTGTTTTCCCACATGCTCTGTTGTTTTAGCTTTGTTCCACAATTTATCGTTCCATTCAGGGATATGCAAACCGTCTGGCCTATGGTAGCACTATAGGGGGATGTAGGATTGGTCGGCTGGGTACAGGTCTGGTAGGATGCACTCACTAAGGTTTTCGGAGCCCTAATCCTGTTCCTGCCTTAGGCCACAGGTTCAGCAGTTCAATTCATGCCTTGAAAAATGCAGACTAGGTGCTTCAGATATGTTTTAGATACTTAGTTAACCGGCTGTTTATGTTCAGAACAGGAAGGGCTGGTTTATATTGCCCTTTAAACCTGTAGATGCCAGGTGGAAAATGTTTGTTGTTTTGAGATAACACTGTGTCCTAAATATAAACCTCACAGAAATCAGAGTATTCATTTAGAGTATTCATTTAGTTTTCTTTCACCTTTATCTCAGCACAGGCACCGCTGTGAGCAACACCCTCCGGCTGCCACCATCATCAGGAGCTGCTCTACCGATGGGAGGTCCCGGACTGGTCGCCCGCTTGGGCCACGTGCACCATGTGCCCGCCGCCCGTGTGTGAGATGGCTGCCAACGGCCTTCCTCTGCACCTGAAACGACCGGAGCAGAGCTGCGCGCTACCATGGTGATCGTCTTCCCAAAAACACTGGAAAAGAAGAAGGGTGTCAATGATGTAAGGTCCAAGAACGTCGAGAGACAGCTGGTGAGATTTCAACCTTTCGAGCCCCCAAGCGAAACACGCGGTTACTGATTGCTGCAGTTCAGGCTCTGCACAGCGTGCAATGGGGGGAGTTAGTCAGCGAAATGAGTAGGTCAGTGAGTTACATCGGTGCATGGTGCACGCCCCAGGTGCAGTGTGCATGTGAGACCACAATCAAGCTGACAAACATCAACCACAAGCTAAAAATCATCTGAATCATCAGGTCCAGTTTGTTCTAGTTTAGCTCACAGCTTAAAAATAAGGAAGGTGCTGGTTAATGTAAGAAAGAACAAAAACATTCCCCATTTGACTTTCATAAAAACAATGTTATTGTTCTCACAACATAGTGTTATTGTGCCAGCAATTGTACATGTCACGATGTTTGACTGATGATCAACGACGCTGAAGTGTAGCTTGAAAAGTCTTCGAGGCCAAATTGATGGCGTTTAATTCGATTCAGATTTTCTTTTTAGTTGTTAGACAACGAACTTGAACCTGCAGATGATTGACACATTAAAGCCTGAGCAGATGAGCAGATGTGGACGTCACAGCTGCCGTTAATGATGTTGATGTATGGAACACACATGGGTGATTTTTACACGGATGGTGTTCTTCATCATCAAAATAACAAGCGAGAGAGAAAAGGTTTTTATGCTCCCTAAAAATAATTAAAAAAAAAAAATTGTATTTAGCAATTATTTTAAATGAAATGATTGACATTTAAAGACATTAGCTTCTGTAGTGAAACTTACGCCCACATACATATGGCATTTAAATCCGGCAGACAGGATTTAAATTGGTTTTTGATGAGTGAACCGATTGAGCACCCGTTCCTGTCTGTGCTTCGCAGAGTGAGCTCCACACCATGAGCAGAGGGACCACTCTCTTCTCCTGTGGAACCGTGGGTGAGTTCTTTCAATCTCCTTTTCTTGCAATATACTTTTAATTTATAAGCCTTCCACTAGTGTAATGGTGTGATGGAATGCCCCTTTAATCTCTTGTTAAGTTGAACCATCGAGGTCAGTGACCTCTGCTATAACCGTCTCAATGTTTATCCCCTCTGTAGCATTTAGTGTCTCACTTCTCCCTTTCACCCTTTGTCACTCAGGCCGCTGTCATGATCAGGGTGCACCTGCCGCAACACTACGTTGCACACCCCTCTCATGGGAGTGAACTGTAATTGAATATGCTGGTGCCTATGTGAACAATTTCCCTTTGGCCCTTTTACTCTTGCAGTGAAACCCCAGCTATCATTTCACAGACTTATTTTTTGCCTAAGACGTGATGACGTCACACACAAACTCGCACTGAGTGTTTCCACAGTTAATGTTGACGTTTCCATTGTCTGGTTCGTCTTGCTTGGACAACTAGCACTTTGTCTCTTGTTTTTAAAGGGAGGGCTTTTGAACTTCATCCCTTTCTCTCTTTGTGGAGTTGTTTTCCCTAACATTCCTGTCAGGTCGTCGTTGTAGCCCCCGTGCATTGTTTGTCCCACCCAAAACAACGATTTCCGTCCACCAGTCTGTGAGGGAGCATGCCAAAAGGAGAGGACTGTGATCAGCAAAGGGCTCCTCCGTGCCGAAAGCTTCACATCCTAACCGCTTGGCTCAGTAGCACTCGCTCTTTACTGTAGGTGTATTATCTGACACAGCTGTGTGGTTGCTTCTCTTGTGCGGCTGGTGAGACAGCTGGCAAGTCAGACTGTTTTCCGAAGCATATCTCACTAACCACTTGACTAATGGGAGCGACTTGCCAAAAGTTTAACTGGCTGATTCTTATCATAGCATTCACTTCATGTTGTTGGAATGGGTCTTGCACGTCGAGGATTTAAATAGTAAGGAATGCAGCTATTTTTCAGCTTTTCAGTCGTTGGTCTTCTGAAAAACTCAAAAATAAATAAATCTAAACATTTTGTGGCCTGGCATGCTGTGGCCCCAAGGAGCAGTCAAAAGAATAATTGCATGCTGTAGCACATGGTTATCTTGTTGAGTCACACGGCTGGACACTAAAACATGCGGAATAAACACTAACAACTCCTTTTTTAAAAACACAATCAGCTGTTTCAGGACTGGTTTGAAGTGTGCAGCTGCAGTGTTGTGTCCCTAAGGGTCAACCTTATCCTGCATCAGACAAATAACTGGTGACTTTTGCTTTTATTGCACCCAACCTAAATTTACTGCAGTGTTTCTCCCCCAAGAATCTTCTCCTTTCTGGGTCCTTTGCCGTGCCATGGTCTCCGATTTTCACCCTTTTATTTTATCTTTTGCAGAGATTTACTAGGATAGCAATCAACTCTGATGTTCAATGAGAATCTGTCTGTTTTGACTGTTGCAGAGGCAGATAGGTGGCTGGACTTGGGGCGAGGCTGTGCCATCCAGCAGAGAGCTCACTGTCAGTCTGGTGCAAGTCTAGAGAGCCTGTGGGATGGGATGCCCGAGCCAGGAAGGGCCCAAGTGGTCACCAGCCTGATAAGAGATCTGAGCCTCGGTGGCACCGGTGCGGCCGTCGCCCACACCACATCTGCCGCTGCACACTACACCACCACCACCACCGCCACCAGCCAAGCTCCCACGGCACCACCGAGCAAGCGCCAGTGCCGCTCCCTGTCGCTCTCCGATGAATTCACGGGTTTCCGCTCACCCTGGAGGCCGCAAAGCTCCCGCATATGGACGACCGTGGAGAAGAGAAGGTGCCACAGTGGGGGAAGTGTCAGAGGAGCGGGGGGGTTCCCCGGCGGCCATTTCCCTGCCATACAGCGTAGCTCCAGCTTCAGCTTGCCCTCGCGCTGCAGCCTCCCCTCAGACGGAGCTCTGGACCTGCCGTTCTTCAGCCAGCGACTGCCTCTCCACCCTCAGTTCACTGCCTCCCCTGTGTCCCCCACCTCCCCTCCTTCCCACCAGCACCACTATGACCACTTCCTCAGGCCTCTCTCCCTCTCCCATGAGCAGATCAGCTTACCCGAGTTCCAGCGGGAAGAACTGTTGGAGGCCAGCTCCCCAGAATCCACCCCAGAATTGGGGAGGCGAGCCGACCAAAGATCTGGGGGCCCACGATGTCTGTCCCGAAGCAGGTCCCAGCCCTGCGTGCTAAATGACAAAAAGATTGGTATGAAGCGCAGGAGGCCGGAGGACGGCCAGGAACAGCGGCCTTCGCTGGATCTGGCGAAGATGACTCAGGTTTGTTGCAAGTGCTGAACACAGCTCTGTGAAATGAGTCATGCGTGTCTGTTTCAAGTATTGCTGCTGTTTGCTAAATCATAAATCAGTGCTAGCTTATTCTTAATGTTGTAAAACGTCCTGGAACCAATACAACACAGTCTTTTATCTATTGTGTGAGCGAAGGGGAAGTTCAAGGTCTCTTCAGGCTTAACTGGATCTGTGTGATCAGGCAGGTTTTCTGGGTCCTTGGCCTGATCTCAGACCTCCCTGCTGCCAGGGATTCCTCATGCTACATAGTGTGGTGTCACGCTTAGGAAACCCTGGCTCGGGTTTAACATTTCATTTATTTTGTTGGGTAAACACCCTTCTAGAGTTTGAACCCCTCTGTGTTTGTGTGCTTCTTTTCTGCTATGCCTGTCTTGTATTTCGACCTCTCCCACTGTAATCACTGCATAATCCACTGTCTCAGGGAAAAGTTTTTGTCCAAATCCTTCTCTGACTAGAGTTTTGTTGTGATTTCTTTAAGGTCACAGTGCAGCAACCGCAGAGTATAAATGACCACCAGTCAGAACCAGAACCAAAATAGACCTGTAGAAATATAAATGATCTATGCTGCTTCGATCCTTGCCAGGGCTCTGATATTTCTGCAGATCTTGATTTGATTATTAGTCACATCACATGCTTTGTCATTACTTGGCATTTAGCATTAAAGCTACATATCCCCAATCATAGCCACTGAAAGCAAAGCTGACCTGTATTCAGACATGATGTAATGCCTCCAGTCTGATTATACACCATATCCTGTACCCTGCTTCCCCACACACGATGCACAAAAAAATTCCATCCTCATTCTTCCTGTTCTGCTTATATTGTGCTTTTCCTGTTCTCTTATTAGAAGTTATCCCTCTACCCTCCCTTCCTTTGCGAGAGTAGAGTTTCCAGCCCGTCACCCTTAGGACCAGGGTTGGATCAACAAGGCTTTTGCTAATGGAGCCCAGCGAACATGTTTCCTCTAGTCATGCCAGCTGCTACAGGGGGAACCAAAAAAAAAACAATGATCACTCACGCTCTCCTACAGAAATGCACACATGGGCTCAGTTCAGTTGAACATAGTGGTAGTTTATTTGTAACCTTTGGCTGTTGTAATGCTCCAACTGTGCTGTACACCTCTGCAGCTGATTTGTAGAAATCAGCCACCACATTTCACTTGAATTTCTTTCAGTTCATTTTTTTTTTTCTTGAACGGACATCCATGACTACATGCACTAACGAAGCCTGCGCTCGATCTTTCACTTCTCGTTCACGTCGGGCGTCTCTGACTTATTTCGATGTCTGTTGTTTTGTAACGTTACGGGCTTCATGTAGCATCTACGTGAACCTAAAGAAGCAGGGTTCGATTCCGTACTGCTAAATAAAAAAACAAAACGAACCCACTGCGATGTTTAAAGATCTGTAGCTCAGCTAGGTGGTTTGTGCCGGAGACGGCCAGAGAAAAGCTTGTAGCTGGCAAAGCATGTGGAAAAGGGAGTGATGATGTGGAAATGTGGGGTGGGTCATGACCGGTATCTGTTCTAGTGAGGACAGAACGCTAGACACTAGTTGCTATCAGGGTTGGGAACAGACTGTATGTGTTACCTGCAGTAATTAAGGTCAGAGTAACGTTGATTTAACAGTCGTGTGGTTCCTTGCTGCCTAAACACACGTTTCCAGTTCTTTCCTAAGAACTGGGTGAGTCTGGTTAGAACAATGAAAAGGCATCTTTCTTACTAATACCTTATGAGACCAGTTAGGTCATTCATTCTTGCCCCTCCTACACGTTTTCTACTTGTTCTGTCAGGTGTCTGCTTGAGTAAAGCCGTGTTGAGGACACATTGTTAGGGGAACCGTTCTTCTGGGCATTGAATGCAGACGCTTGTTGGGTCTAGTGGAGGTTTGTGGGGTCAACGTGTTACAAGTCCCCAGTGTGTTTTGTCAGTGGAACATGGTGTAATTTGGTCTCTAGCTCTCTTAAACACGTCAATAGAAGCTGGTGTGAATTCTAGAGATGCATGTCATGCTAATCAGCTATAACTCGGCTACCGTGGGGATCTATGTGCAGCCACCCCCATAATTCCTTGCATATCCGCCAACAGCCGCGTGTGTCTACTGACTCGCTTCTATCCCTGGCTGCCCCACCACCTTGGCCCTTCATTGTATTTTCCTTCCGCGCCGGGGGTGCGTAGCGTGTTGTCTGACTGGGAATGTCACCTCTTGATTCTAGGTGAAAAAATTGTCACAGCTCGTGCTTTCAAGTGACCAGTTCTGTCTATTGCCTACCGCTGCTGGTTAGTAACTTTATTGGGTCCTTGTGCATTTGAAAGACAACAAAAAATGATGAAAAACGCATCTTGTGTTGAGCAAGTGCTTGAGAAAGGGGTTTTATTTTTGCAGGATAACTGTCAAGCTGACGCTTCACTCCTATTAATATTATCTCATTGGCCCAAGTTTTGAGTGCTGTGCTTCTCCCCTGCTTTCCATCTGTTTCCATTCCTTGGATGGCAGGCGAGGCGATCATAGCGGAGCTTCGAGGCCCGCGGGCTTGTGGGAACTCCTAGGTAGGCATCTTCAGGTGCGGCGTTCACCATGTAGAACATGTTGGGACGTGTCCCTTAGGTCTGTGTAGAGCACGGCCAAATGCCAGCGTGTGCTCACGCAGTGCATCTGCTTATTCAAGCTAAAGCACAGAAATGATGCCTTTCATCTTAGCTGCTCACGCTCCTAAACCTTTTAAAACCCAGTGTGGCTCAGTGTATGAGCATGTGGTCTGGCTGAGTCATTAGTTAACTTCTCCCGTCGTTGCACCTCTGCCCTCTTTTGTTTCAGTTGTTTCTTCCTTAGAGTCAGTTTATTTGACCTCATTTCAGCATGAGAGCAAATTCAAAGAAACGTGCACATAAAACTACCCTCATGTTTTGTGTATACTGTATATGTGTTTGTCTGTGTGTTTCTACACAAGTGCACTGGTGGACCTGTGCCACGGGGTTTAGCAGGGTGTTTTTTGTTGTTTACCCTAATTATCAGGGGGATATTTGTCTAACCTCTTGGCTTGTGCTTCTGCCACAGCAGCTGTCTTATGGTTTCATGTTGTTGGTTTATGGGCATTCATAGACACTGCCTGGGTATCACTTATGTGTACAATATAGTCTGTTAATTTTGTCTGATTTAAAAAGAAATGCATCACATCTCTGTTATATTTGCTAAAATCTCAAAATTTTAAGTCCACCTTTTATATGGATTTAAAATGTAAAAACTAATCCTCAGCTGGTCGAGGCAGATGGCTGCCCACACTGAGCTTGGTTCTACAGGAGGTTTCTGTCATTACAGTTTCTTTCTTCCTCCTTTTACCTCAAGGATGTCTGGTGGCGGTTGTTGTTGTTGTTGTTGTTGTTGTTGTTGTTGTTGTTGTTGTTGTTGTGTACGTGTGTGGTAATGGTGTAAATCCAATGAGAGAGCGCACAGGCAAAGCTGGGTGCACAGCAGAACTCTCACCCAGCTCCTTCAACCTACCACCACACCCTCCCACGTCCCAGTCAGCCTCAGTTTATTAAAAGCATATTGTTGAAGACTGCTTCTGCCCCCACTCTTTTTTTTCTTTCTTATGCCTTCCTCTCTGCTGTGATAATTAGTAGTGGGGTAATACCAGGGGTTGAACGGAGACTTAGGGCTCAGAAATCCCCTTTTCCACTCCAGTGGGGTAGCTACAGCAAGGGCCTCCCACTCCTCACATGATCACCTCAAGCACTTGCAGATGGAGTATATTCAGAGCAGCCTACACGTAAAGTTAATCCTCCAAAAGAGACCAGACCTCTAACTCAGACAGGCAGAGTCGTGTGGTATACTTTTCTTTTGGAGTGGTGCTAATTCAGGGCTGGGGGGGGGGGGCGCGAGTCTACTAAAGTGAGACTAAGGAAACGGAGACTCCCAGCTCATTGTAACAGGAAAAGCAATGTCCCAGCACATGCTAGGGAACATTAGAGGTGTCTGTCATATAAGCCAAGGCTCTATAGACCAAACCTCATCTCTATTCACCTCGGTGCCTCCAACATCTGCTGCTGGGACAATCCACAGATCATTAACCCCTTCACTGCACTGCATGGCTTTTCTTTGTGCAGAGGTGAATTCAGGGTGGAAAGAGAGCGCACAAGTAAACTCAGAGACCCCTGTGGGATTAGTCACATTCTAGAAGAAAAACCCAAACACACAAAGATGCACATACGTTGTTTTTTTTAGGAAGTGGTATTACAATAAGTAACTGTGGAAAAACCGTGGCTTAGATGAAAATCATCCTGCCTTGTACAGGGTTGGGTTCTAGTCAGTCAATTTGTAACAAGATAGCGGTTGGCAGCTCATTTGTGTTTAGTACAGTGGATTTTTCGTGTGTGTGTGTGTGTGTGTGTGTGTGTGTGTGTGTGTGTGTGTGTGTGTGTGTGTGTGTGTGTGTGTGTGTGTGTGTGTGTGTGTGTGTGTGTGTGTGTGTGTGTGTGTGTGTGTGTGTGTGTGTGTGTGTGTGTGTGTGTGTGTGTGTGTGTGTGTGTGTGTGTGTGTGTGTGTGTGTGTGTGTGTGTGTGTACACGTTTACATCCCTCCAGTGAAAGTCAGGACATTTTTCCTGTTTTCCGACCAAACCAAAGTAGAAGTTCTAAGCTAAACACTTCATAGTAATAGAATAGTTCTACGTATAATATAAATATGAGCTAAGCTAATTTTTTTTTATCTTTTTTCTTTTCCATTTAGAAACTTCAGACTTTTCAGAGCTTGAGCTGCCCTGGGTTCTCAGCCTCCGACGGCTGCCAATCGAGCACGCCCCTGTCCTCGTTCGATAATCAGCCCGATTCAGACTTCGCTGCTGTGTCTGAGCTGGGACTGGAGTCGCGGCAGGAGAAGTCGGGGGATGAGGAGGAGCAGGATTCGTCTTATGAAGAGCTTGATAGCGACTCCGCCTGTAGCTTGGACTCGCGGCCCGGATCTCCTGTTGGACTCGCGGCTGGTAAACGCACCCTCTGGAAGGGTGACGGTGAGGGACGGAGGGACATTTTCCAGCTTGGAGGTGAGCTGGACCTTGATCAGATTGAAAGAAACTGAACATTTTGGAAGAGGCCGGACTTTTGTATAAGGGCGTTCGACGTCGATGATGTTCCCAAAGATGGATAGTGGGAAGAGCTCTGAGGAAAATGGGTGAATTTATTTTAGATCGTAAAGAGAAGATGTAGGAAGAACAAGGAAGGTGATTAAAGATGAAAAAGGGTTAAGCATGTTGTTACTGGCTGACTTAATGACACATTTGCCTTGAACATTCTCACTGTTTGAAATGAAAAGCAGTAATCTTTGATGCATTTACTTTTAGAGAGGGTATCCAACTTAACTCAGGAGTGCGAAAGCGAGGGTTAGTCTTAGGGAAAGTTCCCAGCCCCCACTGTCTTTTCCACCTGATGACCTTTCCAAAGTCAGCTAATCTTAGGTTTGTAATACTGTAGCAGTAACTGTGTTCTCCTGTATTTAGCTTGAGTTGCGTTGTTTTTCAGACAAAGTGGGGGCGTGTAGGCTGAGATTCAGCAGGAAGGGCTAACCAGGAAATAATACTCCAAGACTATAGCCTTGACCTGCCTCTTCATCTCGTGTGCGCACACAAATCTACTTTGTGCTGAATGTTGGCTCAGCGAACTCTGAGGAGCCCGAACGGCAGTGCCTTCCTTCGAATGCGTCCTTACGGTTCTGTTCAAGAAACAATCGAAGCCAACCGTTTTGACTGTTTTTGTAGTTTCCTAATATGCACATTTTATATTTGGATAAACACTGAATCACAAGTTTTCAGTTCTAATATCAATGTATATTTTTCTAAGTAACTTTGAAGGAGCAAGAATATTTTCTTCTAACAGAATGGATGTCAATAAATTTACAACCTGCTCTCATGTCTGGTTTCATTTCATCAAAATCTTTGAACTTTTGGGTAAAATTGCTGTGGAAGACAGATTTCACTTCGACAGATCAAAAGTCTGCACGACCTGCAAAGCTTCCAGTTGTACTCAGTCACCTGAACTCGCTTCCTGCATCGCATTTCACAACCATTTTATTGAAGCACTCTCATTCAAACGTCATGGTTTTGAATCTTCATAGATCTTTTTTTAAAATCCTTTGTTCATAGATCAAATAAATGATCACCAATTTCACAATGGTTACATAATCTGTTTGCTGCTCTCTGTTTTATTTAGAACAAATCTGGTAAATATCTGGAATATCCTTGTGCTGCTCACCAGTTTCAAACAAAATGGCAGGAAGTCTAGACATGAAATATCCCTGGCTCGTAACCCATTGACCAGAGGAGGTGATGTCAGAAGAAAATGTCCATGGAGCTGAAAGGCAGACAGTCACTGTGGCCGGGGAGAGTTTGTTCCTCCCTGGGATTTTCTATTGTGTCTTTCTGATTATTGTCCAAGTTGCTTAAACAAACCAACACCACCTGCCGACCTCCTTTTTAATGGGTGTCTGTCCTGGATCACATTTTTGGAGCTCGTGTTGTCACCACTGGCCACTGGAGATGTTGATGGCTGGAATAAAGTGATAGGGCAGATTGTTTTTTCCCAACACGGGGAGGAAAACCTTGGCTGTGCTAGTGTGTGCGTCCAAAACAGGACATTCCAGTCAGCTGCAGCTTTTCCTTCGATCGTAGCCTTGGAGGAAGGCGAACGCGTACGTCTCGGCTCTGAAGTGTTGCCTTACAGAAAATATCCACAAATGCTCATGAATTTCAGGGTCAGTGAAATGGACACGGAGTGGGATATGTTCGTATATTGTAAGCAGAGTCTGGAAAACTGCAGTAGCTCTTTATACTCCCAGTGGGTGAGAGTGAGCTCCTCTACTACACCAGGGAAGAGACGACAGACAGGCCGAGGGCTTCAGTTTACAGGGTGGAAAACAAAGCGGACAGAAGCTGTTGGAAAGGCCTGATGCCTTCACGCCTCACTTCTTTAACGTCACACAAAAGGTTGGAAACATGAAATCCTGTTGCCATCAACAGTAGTCTGTTTGCACGCTGCCCCCAAAGGTCAGTAACACACACACACACACACACACACACACACAAATGTTTCCTCTCTGGCAGGAAGTGGCAGAGCAAGCTGGAGAGAGAGTTAATATCTGAGGTACTGGCGCTATAAATAGGGAGCATTGTAGTTCACAAATGTAGGCATCGGAGAGAGGCAGACAGGAAGGGCCGAGCTACGCAAATTTACAGCGCCCTGCGCCGCTCGCACTTGATCACACGCGAGAAACATTGGCAGCGGTTTCAAAGAAAGCCGTGTGTCAGCAAAAGCGTCTGAACCGTCCTCTGAGAACCCGGCGGAGGCCGGGAGAAGCGCTTCTTTCAGCCTTTTGAGACGGAATCTAGTGTTTATGCTCTGCTGACGGACGGAGGAGTCGTGCATTCTCGCATTTTTGCTTCAGAGGAAGCTTTCTTCATGTTCCAGTGATACATTTGAGCCTCTGAGTTTCATCTTACCCTCCCCTTGGTGATTCCTTCCCCGAAGCATTTGTTTTGGGGTTGCTAGAGACGTGACACTGCAAGGAAGTCGAGAATGAAGTTATTGCTTCATATTAATAGTTCAGCTTAACTGTGTCACAGTGTTTTGCAAAAGGAACCTACTAATGACTGATTAGTTTGTATTAGATGAGTATTAGTGATAAGTGTTTATGTCACTATCACTTACAGTTGAATAAAAAAGTCATTTTGGGGTTTTCTCTAAATCTATTGAATGAATCTAGAAGATCTTGGATTAAGAGAAAGTCAAACTTTGGACTGTGTGCCAGCTTCTCTCACAGAGGAATTCACTCTGAGTATTAACTGAAGACAACCTGACGCTACAGTGAGCGGCTCCAGGCGGTCAGTGGATCTTCCCGTGCAGGACAGCTGCCTTCATCTGCTTAGCAGACACCTATCGCGCTGGGACAGGTGGCCTGCAGTTTCACATGTCACTGATTGACTAGTCTTCTGCTCAAAGGTGACATGGTGCAATCTAACACTTTGTCACCATGGTTCCCACAAATGCATTTCCCTCCCCTCCGCCGCCGCCTCTCAGTGTGATTTACATCTTCATTATGCTCTATAATGACTGGTTTGTTACACACCAGCCACCCAGGAGTACCTGGAAATCCCTGTATTACAGGTCTGGCTTTTTTTTTTCTCCCTTCAGGTTAATTCTAGATTGGCCGAGCACATGTTCAAGCCACTGCTCTCAGCGCTCTTCAAAGTCCTGTATTCACAGGAATTACACATGAAATTCCATAATATGGTAAAAGGAGTTTCCAGTGTGCTTCATAGCGTTCCCGTCTCATAACAACAACAGCTCTTATAGTTATGTACACGTCACCTTTACAGTATGTCAGCCAGTGGTTGTTGTTCCTTTCAGTATTCACAGCGACTCCGTCAAATCAGCGTTTCTCAAAGCGCAGACGCTGCCAGCTCTCCTATGACAAGAAACGAGAGCCCGGGGGCCACAGACTGTCTGACACACAACACAGGCGCTGCACAAACGCCTCCCGCTCGGCGTCGGTGTCGCAGCGCGCCACCGAGAAGGGCAGGCGTGTTCCGAGGAAGGACACGTGCTGAGCCAGAGGAAACACATGCCCCTTCTCTTTTTATGAATCCCCTTTTTCCGCGTGGAGCGAAGGCCCAGTGCACACAGGAGTCTGGCTGTTGACCCGCTCCACGCACAGCGATGACTGAGAGCCAAACAATGGAGGACCGAAATAGACATGTTGTTGCAGTGGCTGGGGCGCATCCATCCATCACGCCAGTCACATCTGGGTTGACTAACGCCGCCTGGAGCGCTTCCTCGTGGTCTCGGCTCAGAGCGGCCGCTTCTCATGGGCCAGGCCAAGATATAAGCGGCGCAGAGGAAACACACGTCAGAGCGTTTCTGAAGAAAATAACGAGCAGTTCCCGAGGCAACCGGCATGAAAGGCCCAAACAGAGCTGTAAGGCCATTGGTGTGTGTGTCAGCAAAGAAGAAATACCTAATAGGCCTTTACATAACAGGTACGTTGTATACAGCAACTCGAATGACCCCTCGATTAAACCTGGTGCACAGGCCTGAAAGCCTGGATCACACTAACCCACAGCAAACAGAGCCTTGATTTGTGATCTCGCCCAGGTTCTCCCAGGCCGCTGCCCTGGCAGCTTAAATTGCTGATGTTTGTTTTCCAGTGGCCAAAGGAGACGGGGCTGAGTCATGACATTCGAGCCGCAATCAAACTCAAATCAGTGATTACTCAGAAGCAACCACCACAAACAATGAGGAGGAAAGAAAGAAAAAAAAACCCTGCCCGTCGCTTCAGGAGTTTCACCTGGTCACGACTGAGAGGCGCTGGTGTGATCAGCTCGGCTGATGGTGAAGGTGGGTTGACGGCGACCTCACATTTCTTAAGGTCACACCAGCGGAGGCTCAGGCGTCCACTCCAGCGTGAACGCATTTTCAAAGGCGAGTGAAAAACGCCTCCGGGCAGGACCGACACCTGTCTGCTATCAAGTTTTAGGACCCGAGCACCTGCCCCTGCCAGAACCTCAGGCCGAGGTGAATGACCAGTACAAAACACGTCGTAAAGGAGCGCATGCGGACCGGTCTGATCGTCTATCGGGCGGCGCTGCGGCGTTTACTGCTCGCGTTGCCTGAACGGCCTGTGCTGGGTGTCACCCAGGGTAAACGTGTACACGGACTCTCTGTCCTTCGCTGATAATGTTTCACGGCGCTGCCATCAGCGGCCACAGATTTATGCTGCGGTGTCACACAAATCAACGAGAGAGAGCTGTAGCCAGAGCGCTGATTGACCTTTGGACTCATTCGGATCCTGGCGAAACCCTAATTAAATCCTCTGGTAATGTGAGAGCAGGTTACACGAACTTCAACTTTCACACACGTGTATCTATGATTCTGTGGAAGCTGTTGTTACTATAGCTTGCTATTTTCATGCCCCTTTTACTCCCCCATCAAAACAACACTTATTATATCTCTATCAAGGTCCAGCATCTGTCAATCAAACCTACTTCCACCTTCCAATCCAAACACAGCCTCGCGTTGTGTTGATCAGCTTCTGTGCACTCGAAATGAACTTGCAGCATGTGACCAGCGACCCACATGTGAATAGGGACGTGTTCAGAACGAGAATAATACGTTCGAGACCCATTACAGGCGGTGTATGACCCTCCAGCTGGGTCATGTGGGTTTGCGCAGGAAAAGGCGCCTGTCACAGTCACGCATCTCTAAACGTGGGCAGACTTGTGTGCAGATCGTATCTGCGCAGTCATTAGCTGCTGGGCGGACAGCGAATGAACATAAAAATGCTAATTGGGTTTGAATTGAGTGTGTGGAAAAGCTGGTTGTTAAGTTTCTGGCTGATCGGCAAACAAACCACATCCTAGTACACAAAATGTGTTTGAGTAAGCGTCAAATAAAGCCGAAGTCTGATCCAGTCTCTAGAAACACAAACCCCTTGACTTTGGCACTTGATTACTTTTTATTTTCAAATTTTAGCAACTGAATCATGGTTATATATATATAAATAACTTATCTTCTTTGCAAAGTGCTCATTAGGCGACTGTGACTGTGGCAAACGCTTTGATAAACGTTTTCATTTTGCCTCGCGGAACGTGAGGGGAGGACGAATAAACAGGCTCTCGGAATGCCATCAAATCCTGTGGGAGAAGATATTCTTGATGCGGCTGCTTTAAGTGCTTCAGGTTCCCACCGAGCGCCGGCTGATTACTAATCTGTGCGAGCCAGTGTTTTCGCTTTGGTGTGGGTCTCTGTCAAGGGGAGACGCAGATAGTTCCGTTTGATCTGGTTGGGAAGAGCGAATCCTTGGTAAAGTACAGTATCAGCAGCTCGGCTGAAGGTTGGGTTCTCAGCCTTTGTAGCCGAAGGCTTTAAGGCCTCTGACGCCTCCTCTTCTCCTCTTCGCATCCCTCATCTCGTGGTTTCACTGCATCACCTGCACCCGTCCTGCTCACGAGCTCAGTCTGCCTTTGTCTGATAAACTCTATAGGCTGAAGGCAAATAGGGGGCGTTGCTTAAAGTACATTGTGCCATCACAGAGGTGCGTGAATGAGAAAAAGCGCGGACAAAGGAGGTGTATGAGTAAGCGAAGCCGGGCCCATGCCTGTTATTCCTGCCTCCCTGCAGGCTTGCATGTGTGTGACAGAAGAGAAAGGCCACTTCCCGTGTTTGCACACTATGTGCTTTCCAAGTATGCGCCCTGCCTCTGTGCTGTTTGTGTATGGTCTGTGGATGCCTTTCAGCGTTCAAACAATGCGGTCACCTGCGTAGGACTGCCAGTGTTTGCGTATCGAGTCACTTGATGCACTTCACACCTGTCAGAGATTTGGACGTTTCCTCCTGTTCTGCCTCTTTTGTTCCCCCGCTCCCTTTGACTGCATCACAGAGGGATGGGGTGCAGCAGGAGCTCATATTCATCTGGTGGGGTCTCTTCTTCTGCTGCTTTATTTTGGGTTCCCTCTCGATCACGTCGCCGCTCTTTCCCAAGGTCAGGGGAGCAAAGTCTCTTCAGCGCCGAGGAAGTGGAACTGTCACCGGTTCTCCAATTTATCTGCTTCCCCCTAAGATTTACAGCTAAATCACGGCCTCCTCCTCTGCGTGAGAATCCCCAGGCTGCTGTGCAGAGCGTATGTGCACGCATGCAGGGGCACTGACACGGAGGCACACCGCAGGCACTCCATCATGTCGGGATCCGGAGAGTAAATGGGCGCGCTCTCAGCACACGTCTCTCTGTGAGAAAAGAGGAAACGTCCGAGTGGAGCGGCGGAGTTGTGAAATATAGGTGAGAGTTGAATCCAGGACTGAACCACGATACAGCAATGCTCCAAAAACGGGCACGATTTGAACAAATTCTCCACTGCAAATTTGCAGAGTTACAATCCTGGCCTCAGGATATTTTATCACCGGCCATGAGAAAGCCTCTGCAGCCGCAAAACATTTTTCAACCTTTGTCCTTCATCACGTGCTGGATGGTTTGTCATTGGGGGTAAATACGGGTAAATGCAGCACAATAGTAGTCTACGACGGCCTTGTAAAGAGTTTGGGTTTGGAAAGCCCCATAATATGCTATTCATTTTCCCTCCCCTGTGTTCTCCAGTTCACTCCACCCGGCTATTATGGCGGGGTTGCTCTCCAGGGACCCCCAACACAGACGCTCGTTTGGAAACCCCAAGCAAGCCTGCATTTGAGCGAGGGAGAGGAAGAGGGGAAGGAAAGGATGAAGAGAAGGACAGAACAGCCTTGGCTGCATCTTCCTGAGTCTGTGATTTCCATCCACTGTGAATGTAAACAAACACAGACATGAAAGAGGGAAACACAGTCGAGCGGAGAGAAACATCGGAGGAGGCGAAGGAGGAGAGAAGAAACAGTCGGCCGGCAAAACATATCTTGGCAGCAGGCGTGAGATACAAGTCACCAGCTCATTAGCTGGTAGCGCTGCCAGAGACGGAGACAAAAAGCACATGCAGGCTACAAAAGCAGGACTCCAGACACACTGGCACAGACACCACTTCTGTGTTTGCTGCAGCTGCACAATAAAGAGCCCGGACTGAGGCATGTTGCATTTTACACGCTTGTTTCATGTCATGAGTGTGTCATTCAAATCACCTGGACTTGAAAAAGATTTATTATTATAAATTCCCACGACTAAAAACTTCTCCTGAATTATCGCAGTCACTATACTAGAGTATTAGAAGATGATTTATACATCACACTGGATGACAAGACTTTATTGACGATCCCTTAGAAATGTTGGAGATTAACACTTCGGGGTAATTACATTTTCATACACACACCCATTTCGGTGGCTTCTAAATAATGGTACAAATGGTGGACAAGCAGTTGCAGGCCCAGGTGTGGCCTGTTGCCTCCTCACTCAACAGAGCGTGCAGCTCGCCTGGAGGTGAGTGGTTTTGCATTTTGCGGCTCTTTCGCTGGAACTCTCCACCCGAGGTCCGCGGGAGCTGTCTGTGCAGTTGAATGAGTCCATCATTAGACTGAGGAAACGCCGTGAACCCATCCCACAGATAGCTGAGACGGCAGCT
The DNA here is from genome assembly GCF_900634795.4 of Betta splendens. Taxonomy (NCBI): domain Eukaryota; kingdom Metazoa; phylum Chordata; class Actinopteri; order Anabantiformes; family Osphronemidae; genus Betta; species Betta splendens. The sequence continues at coordinate 13,889,705 of NC_040895.2, forward strand.
ATTCTTCTTAAACAGGAGGAGGCTCACTGGCAGCTCAGCAACGGGCCTGGAAGGAAGAAGGACGGAACCAATTGCGTTCGGAACACTGCTGAGAAGGCCCTTTTACAAGTCCAGTCTAGAACACTCCAGAGCAACCAGAGGTTAATATGCCTGGATTGGGTTAAGATGTAGGAGAAGGGCATGTTCTGGCTAATGGAACCAAACAATGATCCGTTTCCTCATAAAAGCATCAGGATTCCCACCCAGTGACTGAGGCCGGTGGCCGTGGGCTCCATCGTTCCTGGACGTCCACTGAACACTTCTACACGGGTCGGTTCACACTGTTAGTGGGTCGGTTCCTGTCAGCTAAGGACAGCGCGTCGCATCCAGACCTCGGCCATAACAAACCCTCACATAACCCACGCAGGCCAAACTGGTGCCGTGTGAAAGGTTTGCATTTATGGGTGGACCCGTGCAGCAACTACGGCACCAGACGGATTGATTGGGTGTCAGGAGAGTAGGAGGAAGGAGCTTTATGAGCTAAAGGCTCTGGATCCTGTTTTAAGCATTAGTTACTGCTGCCTCTTTTCTGTCCTGCTCAGTGCGAACCTTTATTCCTTAAGTGGGTGAGGAAGAACCAGGACGAGCTAGGCGCTAACTAGCTCTTGAAAGAAGGGAACGTGTTCTGGAAAACTGCTCGGACTTTCTCGTGCTATAACTAGCTTTTCCCATATGACCTCCGCGGAGTCCCATTATCAGATGCTGCCTTCCTGTCCTGTAACGTTCTCCTCTGGGCAGCGAAGGCGCACGTAGCGTACATTTGCTAATCCAAACCCGTCCACAGCTCCGCGTAGACGCAGAGACTCAACAGAAAATATGTCCTCCTTTTCTGTAATTATCTCCTCTCCATTTTATCTTCCCCCTGTGCATACCATGGACGCTATAGTGGTGTATCCAGCTGCCAGCGTGACCACAAAGTGCTTTCAGATCTGTGTCATGTGCCTGCTTCTGCTCCGCTCTCCTTTTGGCCTCACCACTTGAAGAGCTGCGACCACAGCGGCGTGAAGGCAGGACGCGCTGGAGGTTCAGCAGCAGCGTGCGCTTGTTCTCTTTGCACAGATTAACATACAAACACAGTCGATCCCTTTTCCTTATCGGCACATCTGTAATTCAGCCGTGTATAAACACGTGCTCTTCCACCTATTCAGAAGATGTCGTGATCAGGAAATGAGGTAGACGAGAGAAAGAGTCCGAGCCGTGCTTCGCGCTGTATGTTGGGGGGCAGCCAGTTGTTGTGGCAGGTGTGTTTGTGTAGGAAATGCGTGGCTTCTTAGCGGCTAGCTGCTCAAAAGCTAACCCTGTGCTGGGTTCGGTGCCGGGCAGCTGGAAACACTCGATGCTAAAAAGCTCCAGAGCGAGGGTTCGGTTCAGCCTTCGCTCCAACCAGCACGTTTCACATTACACACCATCCCCTGAGCCACAGCCAATGAAAAATATTAATGCAGATATAAATGTACTGTAGTGAATGGGCATATAAATGTCAGGGGTGGTAGATTCATAGATGACTGTTTTAGTTCAGAAACACAGGGCCCTCTGTTTCTATCTGTGATATCCCTATTGGTTGCTCTCCAGGCTTGTGACACAGCTTATTTCTACACGACTGTTACTTTCTGTTTTTCTTGGAATTACCTGCACGCCGTCATGTCACTGGCACGGAGCCGCGTGGATTACTGGAGGTGTTTGTCCAACAGAAAACGTCGGACGGGGAAAAGCGCTCGGCTCTGACATGGAAATTGTGGGTTTGTGAAAGAGGGAGTGATCCGAGATGCAAAACAAACATCGCTCTTCCTCCGTTTGTGAAATCCTGCGGGGAGATTCCTCCGGCTCACGCCGGCTCCACACAGTGTCATTGATCCCTCAAGGATGATAACAAGGCGATGCTGGGTTTCCTCTCCGAAGAATACAGCGCTAATGATAAGAGATTGGAGGTGACGGCGCGGGGTCCCAGTCGATGAGGCCACTCTTTGTGCGTTAAGCCCTTCAGACAGCTCCTGCCCTCTCCAGCCACAGTCGGGTGTAAGGTTTCTGTTTCCCATCTGGCTGTTTGCCTCCCACCCGTGTGCTCAATAAAAACCTACACGTACAAAGATGTTTCTATGGCTCACATGCTCAAGTGACCAGTTCTGACACACAACTGCGTCAACTTTGTTACATTAACCTATTTGATGTAATGCGGGGTGGCTGTCTGTCTTTGATGGCTTATTGAGTTGCGAAAGTGGCATCATCACTCCCTTGTTTCGAGCCTTTGATAATCTCTGTAGCTGTTCCGTCCTGCCTGGGGTTAGACTGCTCGCCTTCTATTCAATGAGATGCCTGTTTGAAAGTCTTGTGACCTCAGATCACTTTTAGCCAGCGTGTTCGCTGCAGATGAGCTGCCAGTCATGGCCTTTTATTGCTGTTTATGTGTTATAGCAGCGGTGTATCATTTTAAAAAGGCCTTTGGATCAATCACACCAGACAAGACCGACAACAACAGTTTATATCATTACTTCTCAGATGTGTCTCCCAAAATCAACAAACCATATATATGTTTTTTTTTATTATAGCGTTATGTTACCAGCCTTTATGTACAGCAAAGCCACACAAAGAGTATATGTTAACACTAGAGGACTAGAATCAAAGTGTCTAATTACAACTTTACACACTTTACAATAACAACTCATTCTTCCACATGTACATGAACAGGCAATGGGTGATGTTTACTGCAATTCAAAGGGGTTTGCTGTAATGCAGGAAGTGCGTGTGCAATAAAGGAAGCCTAACTAAAAAATAAACACACCACACCTCGTACAGTGTTGTCCTGTCGGATCCTGTCTCACTCTGCCTGCTGCTGCTGCTGCCTCTGGGTCAACTTTAGTGGCAGCTGCATGTAGCAGCACTTTTAAAACAGCTCCAAGGCTCAGGAGTTATTGACCTCAAAGCACATAATCTGCTGTGGGCCGAACACGGGAGGATGAGTTGGTGGTTTACATCCACAAGAAGTCAGGCCAGAGAAAGATGCTCCTTAGAAAATCAGATCACCTGCAACTCCACAGTTCATTCAGACGATAGAAAGTGAAAAAAACACGTGCCGTGTTTACTTTAGCAGCACGTCACGGCACCGACGGAACAAAAGCACCACACAATACTCCTCCAGGTTATTTCTGGTGTCCTGGAGACGGACCATTGTTTAACCTTTTCCACTGAAACACACTACATGGTTTCAAGCTGCCAAACTTCAGCACTTCTCTGAGATAACAAAATCTCATGCAACATATAGAGCATTAACCTGGAAGCATTCACAGACAAATTGTTGTTTTTTATTTTAAAGAACAATGGAAATGCTAAATAGGAAAAGCACCATTAGACCCAAATTAATCTTTTTTCTAGTTTTTCCAGTGGATCCTTTATTGGATTTCAGGAGCGCTATTAAAGTCCAAAACATGAAGACAAAGAGCTCAAAGATTTGAATATAAGCTACCAATGACCAAATAAATTTTGCGATTTTTACATTTTGTAGAAAGGCAGTGGCTTCAGTTTGACAAGGCCTGTGTCAGTTCACCATTAACCAGTGAAAGTAACTGACAGCAGAGCAAGGCAGTGTCTAATAGCATCATGTGCAATGCTAATGCTATGATTATACATGCACTGCTAATATGTTGCTCCTTCCTACACTACAGTAAAAGTCATTTAGCTAACTGTGTGGCAGAAGGACAGGAAATCTGAGTCCGGCAGTGATTATTCAACACCCTGAGCAGGAGGCAGCTGTCAGACATGCAGTCAGATGTTGGCTTTAAACCCTGGACGCGGCCAATGTTTAACAAACAAAGGTTTTGTGCATATCTAGTGTGTGTGTGTGTGTGTGTGTGTTATATCCTTCGATAACCCCGTCCTGATCTTCCTATCGGAGACATATCTCCTACTAGTCCTTGTCTGCGCCACTAATCATTTCACGGACTGTTGAACAACATCTTTCATCAGCTCTATACACACACACACACACACACACACACACACACACACACACACACACGCAGGCCCTCCTCTCTGACCGTGACCATCAGTGTGACCCTTCCAGCCGAAGGTATGATCCCTCAAACAGCTGTTTGATGACAAAAGCTCGAGTCAAAGGTCTGATCAGTGGAAGACATGCAGTCATGCAGTACACAGACAGTAAAGGATAAATCCAGTGACGCCTTGTTACAGTAAAGCACCAGCAGATGGCACCATTTTACTTTTGCATGGTCAAAATTGTTAGAATCAATGATGAGATTTAACCTAAAAGCACATTGTGCTCCGATAGATTATTATATATTGAATCAGAATGTTGTGTATTTTTATTTGTATGTATTTATATTTTCTTGGTATAATGAGACTACAACAGTAATAAAATGAAACCTTACCCAGAAATGTCTAACTGTTTGGTAAAGTCCAATGTTTGAGGTCACAGCTCCCTCTTCTGACACAGACATTCTCACAAACAGCAGCCAAGAAAATGGTGCAGGAAGCAAAGCAGTGACAAATAATGATGAAGACCTCAAGGATGCAACATATGTTACTGTTTGTTTCAGTTCAGTTGTGTCTTCATCTGTTTGTTTTCATTTCCTGTTTTCTGGTAATCAAACAAATCAAGCCTTTCACCTCTTTTCATTTGTTTTTGTGGGTTGATGTCAGTGTTACCTGGTCTGTGTGTCCATTGTGGTTCTCAGTTTCATCATGTTGGTCTGTCTCTGTCTTCGATTCACCTTTCCTTTCTCTCTCTTTTTTCCTGCTTGTGCAATAATTTTTTGTTTATGTTTAGGTTATAAATAATAAATAAATATATAAAACACTTAACAGACTGTGCAGTAAACTAAGCACTGAACAGTCAATTTAACTAGTGTATGTAATGAATTATTATTAAGACTTATTTATATAATATAATTAAACTATTAAAACTATAAAACAAAGTCCAGGACCTTGAAAATGATCAAGAGGAACCTAATTAATCCCACTTTGTTAAAAAAAAAACTCTCCTTTTTCACATTTAAATTAACACTTTGGGATGTAAATCACTAAATCAATGATCATTAAAAAGACTCTGATGTCTTTTTGAGTTCTGACTTTGTGACCTCATTGCATCATCGATCTGGTCAAAACTTCCATATTTCACATAAATGCAAAACATATTTAATGCCAGAAATAAATGTTGGACCCAGCATTTAGCTCTGCTGTGCTGTTGTATTTTTAATAGAGATAAAACTGATGCATCAGAATTTTAATCTGGCTTTTTTACTGCAAATACAAATAACACTAGGATCTACTAGTGAAATCTGGTTATGATGACCTTAATAGTCATAACAAGCTTTGTAATAAAGGGAATGGCCTTTAATTGATCAATAACTTAATGTGAGCTGTAAACTGCTTGATAGCGGCATGAGCTGGGGAAAATTGAGCCATAAGAGCGCTCGCAGCATCCCAGAGGTCTTATCAGTTGACCTCCTTGTCCCTCCTATTGCCCCCCAGATAGATAGAGGTCTAATGGAGAGGCCAGCTCTGTTAAGTGATTGAGCTGTAAATACAGGCTGACCCGAGCTCCCACCATCTGTAAACTCATTCTGCCCCAGCAATCCTCGTCCTCCTGCTCCACGTCTGGGAGAATCATTTCCATCACTGTGCCGGGGGACGGGGACGGGGGACGGGGACGGGGGGGGCATCTCTGACCACGCGTCAGGGAGGAGGAGGAGCCACACAGCTCATTGTGTGCACTGGCACCCACAGATATGTGTGCAGGGGTGAATGCGAGAGGGCGCTGGAGCGTCAAACGACAGTCATGAGACCATCTTTCCATCAGCCCCTCAGAGAGCAGAGGTTGTCCCTGAGAGAATTTATGGAAATGGTGATAAAGCGCGAAGACCTCGGTAATGGGATATGCCGATAAAAGGCACAACGGCACAATCTACTGCAGTTTACTGAGGAGATGAGTGGCCCGGCTGTTAGACAACTCAAATCTAATTTTCTCAATAAAGCCATGTAAGTCAACAATCTTAAAGGTGCCATAAATCCTGATATAGGACGGATTCATCAGGGCTGGATTTGTTTTTATGGCACAGCGCCCACATTGTGCGCTCAAACGGCAGAATTAGTTGTTTTTCTTTGCCGAAGACCATCAGCCTGTGAATTTATCACTATTATTACAGAGCGATTATTCAAATTTAACACATGAATTAGTTTCTAAGCGATGCAACAGCTAATTTTTTATCAGTGATATTATGGAGAAAATGACAAGTCTCAAAGAATTCAATTTTCACTACATTGTGTGGGTGCATTTCTAATTTTACATTTTGCAGAATACTTTTAAGAAAAAAGGCTATTTTTGCATTTAATAGATGTGACCCTTGTAAAAAGTGGCAGTGATGACCTGTGATGTGTGTTTTTCGCACTGTCCTCTTGCTTTATTCTCTATTCTGTGCGGCAGGTGTAAAATCAATGAGGTTAACGCGATGCGGCTTCGTTCTAATTCCATGGAATGTCCAAGTCATATCTTATTAACAGCAGTTAATGACCCACAGCCCCTGTGGCAGATGAGCCTCATCTCAAATAGCCAAAATTATTGGTGTTTCACGGGAGACACTTTTAGGCGTCTGCTGATGAATTCTTAATGGGCATCGATGTCCTGAAAATCTGTGATCTCATAACCCTTTTCGATTGAACAGCAGCAGTCGCCGTTTCAGTCTTTTTAAAAGTAATCGTCCTCTTCATCTGAACTGTGAAATACGACGAGTCATTATTGAATGTGTGAATTCTGTGCTGCTGTGAATGAAATATGGAATGAAACACGTTTTTAACGGATATGTTTCCTCCCCTTTTCTTCTTCTGCGTCCGAATCGCTCCACATGAGCCTGCAGAGGCCGTCGGCCGGGACCGATGCCCACAGCTCCTCCCTGGGGGGCGGCCGAGGAACCGAACCGCTTTACTAGCACAGGAGGACAGGACGGGCTAAAGGAAAACAATCAGACCACAATCCTTTCAGGTTCTGTTGCCTTCGTGGGTCATAATTATCCATAATTTATATACAGAAATATCAGACCAGTGAATTGAATGGTTAAAACTCCCAGTCGTCGATTGGTCACCTGCATCCTTACGGGTTACGACTCAACTGAACGTACCTAGGTCTTTATTTGAGTTGGCTGCTCAGTGTCTGGAGAGAAGCTGCTCTGGGAAAAGCTTGAGCCTGGATCAACAATAATCCCACTCCCGTGGAAGTCAGAGTCTAGTTGGAGGAGGCAGAGGTTCCCTCTGCTATTTGCAGTGCAACTTCCATTAGCAATCTGTTAGCCCGCAGTTAGTCCGCTGAGACACACACACACACACACACACACACACACACACACACACACACACACACACACGCTCACGGCCCAGACCTTGCTTGATGAAAAAGAACAATTAAGGGAGAAATGAGGGAGAATCATCGGGGGAAATGGCTGATAAAGACTTTATTGATTAGAGCAGCTCCACTGATCCAGCTCTCACTGTAGCAATTACAAGCATTCACCTGCTGCCGGTGGGGGCCTCGCAACACGGGGCCCCATTAGAAAAGCGCAAAGTGAAAGACAGGAACTGCAATCATTCTAGGACTATGTTAGACAAACCTATAGACAGAGGTGGTGTTTATATCTTCTGTATCCAGAAGAAAGATGACCACATTGCCATTGAATCCTTATTTTTTTCTTTACTTTGACCTAATTCACCAGAACCACGGGTCTCATACACTATGCAGGAACAGAATGAGACGCCCTCTTCCTCTTTGTTCTTCCTCTACACACACATTCACACCAGACACCAATGATTAATTCAAATCTCTTGTGAGGAAAGCAATAAAGCCTAATGGGAGCACATCTGAGTCAACATGGCTGCATACCTACGGCACAGGCCGGCCCCATCGTTTCCATTTGTTTGTTTGCTCGGCTAAGACCGCGTGGTGTTTGTATTTAAATCAGCCTCTTCTAGGACCGCAGACGCTGTCGAGCAGCTGACGTGAACGCTGATTTACTAACGCGCTTGTGTACTTTGCATGCGTGCTGTACTGTAGGCCGCCAGCCCACATGCCGGGTCCATCCTCTTGTCTCGTGTCTAAAGGTCACGCGAGATGACCTTGAGGAGCTCCTTCAAATTAGAGGTGAAAGGGTCGAGGTTTGATGTGGGAGCTCATGAAAACATGATGGTGTTTGTACTGCTGGCTCTTAACTCCAGGCTGACCCAGAAGCCGAGCAGTAACTCGAGATAAGGATGATTTAATTGTTGGAGAGACGAACAACTCGAAGCTGGAAGAAAAATAAATACAAATAAAGGTTCAGATTATTCAAAAAGTGAGAACCACAGTAATTGGAGGCTGTGCTTGGCTGAAAGTCCTCCCAGTAACTTCCAGCATCACGAGAGCGTGGTCTCACGCTGCAGCTCACTAACGATGGTCTCACCCTTGAGGACCATTTGGCAAGGACACAGAAACAAACAGAGATAACGGTCAATGGAGAAATATAAAGGGACAAACACAATCTGTTTTTGCGGTAGATGGAGATAAATGGGGTGTAATCCATTGCCTTCCATTACACCTACCCAGCCTGCACCACGGCCGCTCCTCGCTAACCACAATGATGATTAATCCTACACCCACTATTTATATTTCCTAATTGTAATTAGCACAAATAATTATGGCTAGTGCCTAATTGCCCTTCATAAAGACAGCTCCCCAGGTTTAAACGGGTCCATTTAAATAATGTAACTAATAGCTCTTGCCTTTACGTTGCGGATACATCTTCATTGTTCCACACGTGAACCGTGATGGTTGCTCGTAATTTAACAGGGCGGTCGGGAGAAGGAGTGCAGGTGGCACGGCGGGACTAATTATTGTTAATGAATTATGATGTGACCTTCTCAGAACAATGGCTAATCAATGCTCGCGTTGAGTGACAGTGCACCCGGCGCCGGTGCCAGCGGCCGCGGCGCCGGCGCTAGCGGGCCTCAGCTGCACCGAGAACCGGCAGCTGCAGCTCGTCTTAATGGTTTTCTCCTAATCTCTCCCATTATGTTCTCTGCTTTAGGTTGCAATTACAGTCCTTGTGTGGACAAGAAGAGCCCCGGCCAAAATGTCTGTGTATCCAGGCGAAGGTTCGTTCCCGGTCCTGGTGCTCTGCGAAGACAAAATGCTGCTGTGACCTTGTTGTTCTCCAGTCTTCGGCAAAGACTAATCTCTGCTGATCATATTTAGTGATCTGGCTTCTGGCTGCGCAATCACCTGTAATCCTGCATTTAAGGATTAAATGCTCTGATTCTTGGTTTATCACAGATTCTCACAGACGTGACTCCACACAAATGCAGAGTCATGCAAATGCCAAGAAAAGCACTGTTTAGTTTAAGTGGCCCATTAATGACACAGGAGTCAGGACAAATGGCTGTTTCCACTTAAAACCGGCTCTAGAACAACTTCTCTCTCTGAGTTTGCGAGAAGCTCCACTGTGGTTCACAGAGCTCCCGCTGTGAGGTGGATTTCACAGGTAAAAGTTTGCAGACATGGCTGCACTGTGCCGGATCGTCAGCGTCTGAACTGACCTTTACCTTGTTGTGACAGCGGTGCAATATGACTGACAGTGTCCCTCAGCGTAATTTCCCCCCCGCCCCATATCGCCCTCCATCTCCTCCGTGATGCAGTTGACCCCTTTACAAATCACCCCCAACTTTACACATCTGCTGCCTGTCAGCATCTGCCAGGAGCACTCACCCGTCCCGCCCGTAATGAAAAACTCTCATTACTCGCCTCCACCCAACAGGTATACAGGCCGTTAGGACAATTACTGGGCAATGCCACTGACCTTGTTGTGGGAGAGAGTCAAACAAACACAGAGATCCAGGGGAGAGGAGGCCTGGCAGCAGCACCCATAGGCATGGAGTGCAGGAGCCTCTGCAAAATGGGGCAAGCGTGATACTGTTAGGGAAGACTGTGCCGCATTGATCTACACTGGCACACGTCAATGCCTACCACCGCCGGTTGAAGATGGAGTGGAAGTGCAGGAAGGAGGAGTCGATACTGTGGGATAACTGACGCTGAACAGTCAGACTGGAAACAATCACAAAAATGCTGCTGCATGTTAAACACGGGGCCGCGGTAACATTATGATGAGTCCAAAAATAAGTCCTGATATGGATTTAATATTAGTGCATCAGGAAATAACCTGGGAGGTGCTGCTGTGCACCGGGAAAGGGATGATGGTTGTTTCTGCTAGTTTGAAGCCTAGTGTCGCTCCAACAGGTTTTCAGCTGTGGTGATTTGAAGGGTGGCGCCAAAAGGCTGCGAGGTTTCTGTCCTAAAGAGGAAGCTGCTGCCTTCGTTGGAGGCCTGGACTTCAGAGGAAACGCCCCGACCTGCGAGTGGAGCTGCAGCTCATGATGCTGCTTCTGCCGTTAGACAAATTATCTGGCATTTAGCAGCCTGGGGGCAGCCTCCATGTGATGTGATGACTTTATTGACCCTGGAGGGGGGTCTTGGGTGGAAGTGTGTCTTTTTGGCCCCCTGCTGTGTCTGGCTGGGAGCACTCCACCTCTCTGAGATCTTGCCGCAGCCCGTACAGACTCAGACTTCCAGCCAGCTGCTGTTCCCACTCTGTGAAGTCTACCTGAGGGCTTCTTTGTCCTTGGGGCTCGTCCCTTTGTGCGTCTGACCCACACAAACAGATGTCCCGCCACTGGGCTTTCTCGTAGGAAGTTGTAAACCTCCAGTGTGCGCCGGGCTCCATTCATATGGAGTGAAGTGTCATAGAAGTGTCATACACATGCAAATGTGGACATGCAGACACCCTGTAGGGGCAGATTTAACAAATGTTTGACTATGTAACTGCAGTCCACTCTGACTGGGTAGCATTGAAAGCACCGTGGAGCAGAGCAATCACCTTCCACTGTATAAGTAACGCAGGAAGTTGAGACTTTTAACTGTGTGTAAACATCACGGAATCCCTTGTGCCACCAGCGCTGCACAAAAGCAGCAGAGGGACGGACCCTTGGCCTCCTGTCTGTCTCGTCACTCCAGACCCCACATGCATAAGTGATCAAACATGCAAATGCGCGGACACGTGGTCCGGAGCAGTAGCGCCCACCAGCTGGTGGAGAAAAACGCACGTTTACCCGCGGTTTGAACCTGTTCTGCACAAACACAAATTCATCATTTGAACGAAATTGCAGAAAAATCGCTAATTGACAAAAATCATTTTGGGCCAAAACTAAAAAATGACACTTTGAACAAGCCTTCCTTCGCTCCTCCTGGCCTCCATGTATCCAAAATGACTGTCTGTAGCCATCAGGTTTTATCTGTATTGGACACCTGCTGGGAATATTGATCCTGCTGGTTTCACCGTTTTAGCCATCAGCACATATCAAGCCTTAAACACCCCCTATGTCACTTTATATTTAACACTAATAGCAAAGACGAGGGAGCCAGCTGACGAATAGAAATCCATCGCCTTGTGTGAGAAAACAATCAGTCGTAATTATTTGACCTGCTTTAAACGAGCTTTTATATAATAAGTCATCCTTATGTTTTCCTAAAGAACCTACTAATAGGTGTTTTATAACAAGAGAGCAGACATGTCTGAGAGAGTAGACTCAGAAAGACAAATTTGAATAATAATTAAATTAAATCCTAAAGTATTTCTGCTATTGGTGTGAAAGGTTCTGTGTCTTATGAGGAGATATGGAAACATTACGCCACCGAACTCCAACAAAAAGCACTGCAGTGATGAGAAGAGAAGGAACAGTGTGATAAGGCTGGTTCAGGGTTGTGCATGTTAATATAGTTGAAATGCACGAGTTGCTGTCAGCAGCCCTGATGCTGAAGCTGGCTGTTTATTAACAGAAAGTTTTTCTGTTCAGGGACGCTGGAGTCCCACTCCTGACATTAACGCCTCCAAAAGAGTTTAATTTGGGGAGACAGGGCGATCTCAGATATGGATCAAGCACCATCTGTGCCCAATTTACTTTCGCGTCGTGGATTATTGAATTTAATGATATGGGTGATTATTGACGAATGCTTTGAGCCCATTAGGTGGTCGTGTGAAACACTAAGTGTTTGTATCACGTGTCTGGCTGGGCGATGGGGGAGACAGACGCTTTAAAGACCGCGCTCCGGTCATTTCATTCACGCTGCACGACTGACAGACTGAAGCAGAGTCCACGCTCCGAGGCGTCGTCGCCGCTAATTCAGTCGCGTGAAGCTTGTCGAGAAGAAGACGGTTGAGCTATGAGAAGTTTTGAAGCCTGCGCGTAATTACGCACGTCTTCTTTACAGGTTTTGTGCATAAAAGGATGCTGGACCCGGAGGACTGTGGAGTGACAATGACGTCCACTCACAAGATCTCCTTTTCTATCATTGACATATTGGATCCGAACAAATTCAACAGCAATAGGGGAAGCGAACTTTGCGTCGCTAAGGAGAAGTTCTCCGTGCCAAACGTGGAAGGAACAACTTTGGAGCCGGACAGCCCTGCACGCGACGACCTGACAGTTGAGCGCACGAGAGCAGGTAAAGAAAACGCAGAATTCTAATAATATTACTCAACCTTTACAGATAAACGGATCTCTATGAACTGCATTGTGTGCGTGCATTTTAATCGCACGAACCAGTGTTCTATCATCTATAATTATTAAGAAATTCGCATCTCTGCCGTGTCGTATTCAATTAGGAGCACAATAAAATAGACCAATCAAACCGTATTCTCTCGGTTTGCGCACCATGAAATGAAACGCCATTTCTATCACTTTTATTGTCATCTCTGTGACCTTCCCTTAATTCCAAGGCTGCGTTTCCTTTCAAGGAAGCCACAAAGGCTTGGTCCCAGAGCCCCAGCGTGTGATTGGCATTGGGACAGGCAGGCTAGATAATTGTTTAAATCGTCCCATTGAGGACGCCTCTGCGCGCTTTGATCGATATCCCATTACTGCATCCTGCATATCTCCCTCCAGCACCTTGCAGGTACAAACTTCACACCCCATCCATGTCTGATCCCAAATATCGTTCGATTAAAACTTCCCTTTAAATAGATGACATTTATCGATCCGCCCGCAAATATGAAACTCCATTAGCACGTCATGGCTGAGGTGGCGGAGCTGGATTTAGACGGGATTTCTTTCCGCAACATGACATTTGAGGCGATGTGTGGTTTATAAATTATTTAAGGATTAGTGACCAAGAGACCAAGTCTCCCTTCCTCTGAATCCATGCACCGTTCTGCTTAAACGATTTCAGGATACTAATCAAATACTTTACAGATGTTAAATTTAGGCCTTTAGGCCGTGTTTGGTATTTAAACTGTTCGAAGTGGACAAATAAAAGCATCCTGGCACAACACAGACAGGTTTTATTTAAGCAGATCTGAGTGTTGAGCCTTGATACGACACGTCTGTCAGGAGCTGTCCTTTCAGCACCACGGTCAATTTAGCGCTTTTATCCGCCTTAAAGGCCTGTTGGCGCGCATCCAAACGAGACGCAGTCGTAATGAGCACAATCATGTGTATAGGTGAATAAATAATCTGGGTTATAATAATAGAATAAGCGGCAGAGCGGGAAAGTTTCTTGAAAAACTTCCGCAAACTTAATTGATATGGATGCCATTAAACACTGACATTGCCTAAAAGTTGGGCTTTAATACACAAATGCCTGAAATGAATGTTCCTCATTTGGATCTGAGCTTACGCTTGTTTTTCACTTGCAGAAGAAGAGGCGGACGAAGGCTCTGTGGCCTCCACACGCGCTGACTCCCTCCTGACCTCCCCCTCGGCAGACACAGAGCACTTTTTCTCCGAGGGACAGGACGACGGAGAGTCAGCGGTCCCACCGCAGGAGCCTTCGGCGCACAAGCGGCGGCGCCCGGACCAGGTTTGCGCCAAACCGCGGCGCGCCAGAACGGCGTTCACGTACGAGCAACTGGTGGCTCTGGAGAACAAGTTCCGCGCAACTCGGTACCTGTCCGTGTGCGAGAGACTAAACCTGGCGCTGTCCTTGAGCCTGACCGAAACCCAGGTGAAAATCTGGTTTCAGAACAGGAGGACCAAGTGGAAAAAACAGAACCCGGGCGCAGACAGCCCGTTGCAGTCGGGCTCCAACCCCCTGGTCAGCCCAAACCCGGCTCCCTGTGCGTCGAGCGCCGCCTCCTTCCACCAAACTTTCCCCACTTTCAGCTCCGGGAATGTGATTTTCCACACGACTGGTGCTGTTCCACTTGCATCCACTGGAGGACTTCTGCATCCCTTCATGTCCGCTGGATTCGTCCAGCCGACGTACTTCAATCCGCATATATGAGAAACCCAGACTGACGGTGGTACTTACATCTACAAGGACAAAATTACATCCTGAGTTGGACTTTTTCTGCCCAGAACTAACTAACTGTAACTATTGTACTATTTACATTTCATACTTTATAAACTGAGAAACCTACACTGAGCACAGTTATTAAGTTCCAGCTCCACTGATGCACTGATTGTTTGCTGAACACACCTGATCACACTGTGTATGTGACGGTTCACACTGTGACCTTCTCAGACTTTATCTTATTGCATCCGACCATCTGCAGCTGTGTTTCTAACTGTCACGTCAAGGTTTTTCCAAACATCATCAGTGTAATTTAATTAAAAAGTACATAAAACATCTGTGTGTTAGTGTGTGTGTGTGTGTGTGGCTCTAGTGGCCCATTTAATCCTTAAACATTAATCTGGAGAAAAGTGTTAGATTATCTTTGGCAATAAAAAAACGGTTTATACACTTATTCTAAATACTCAGTATCAAACATCATGATTTTAGTGTGTTTTATGGAGAAGACCAAAGGTACTGTATATTATGTCTATTTGATATGATTAGCTAATAAGGGGATGCTGAGCAATGAGATACGTCACTTACACACTACAGCCACACGGGGGCAGCATTTCTCATTTTAATAATAAGCTCTAACAAGCTCAGTGGTCAGACAGTTTTAATTCGAAGTTGACTTCG
Organism: Betta splendens; assembly: GCF_900634795.4. NCBI lineage: Eukaryota > Metazoa > Chordata > Actinopteri > Anabantiformes > Osphronemidae > Betta > Betta splendens. The sequence continues at coordinate 13,904,736 of NC_040895.2, forward strand.
CTAATTGGAATCTTACATGCAGCAGATTAGGATCATTTTAATGAAATGGCTGTGTGTCACCTGATTTTGTGTTGTTTTTGAAACCCTAAATCTTGATTCACGCAGCTCATATTTTCACGGATTTGGTTTCGCTGGCGTGCAGCACGCGTGTAGCTCGTTGTGTCTCCAGCTGATACGGAGAATAGCTACGTGTCATTAGCCAACGTGTTTCTGGGTGGGTTGTGCTTCCACAGCCCTGTGGCCCAGTAAGAGGCTTCTGTCTGCAAGTGGAAAACAGTGAGTGTGCAGCTGAATGAGACAGGAGGAAACCTGAGAACGGCCGCTGGGCATTTTTCTCCTGAAATCACTGACAGTTCGAGGCCTGACAAGCGTCCGTCAGTTAGATGTTTCTGGCTGCTGTCATATTGTGGCCAACGATCACCTGTCACAGTGCTGCTGTTTTTAGTTTTGGCTCTAAAACACTGTTTCCTCCCCTCTTTATCAATAACAAGCCCACAAACATACGATAGACACTTTAATAACGGGTTTCTGTCCTTTACAGATTTGTTACTTCTGACTGAAATGCATGAAAGCGCCTGCTTTTAGCTCAGCGGTATTTTCCACTACAGGGTCTGGCAGGCGGCTAAAGACTTGGACAGGTTTGATCAATTCCCTGGGAAATGCGGCATCTGAGACGTATCCCACGGTTTGGCTTGAGGCAAGTGTTATATGACAATGCGATGCATAATTTTGCACCGTATCTGAGGGGGGGTCACTTGGGGTCAGCACGGTTAAAATTCATGCAGGAGAACAGTCAGATGTGAATAGTAATAGTTTTCCTGCCTGTGCGGATGTGTTTATATGTGTGACTGTTTCACATAAGCCCATATATAAAAATAGACCACTTCTGATTCTAAAACATCCTTTTAAAGTAAACTCACAGGTTAATGTGTTTGTGATGATTACTCACTCAGCAAATCAAAACAGGCTTCACACTGATTTAGCCCTGAAAAGGTCAAGTGCATGATTATTAGCTTATTTGAACTGAATATCTAAGACGGTGAACGCGTGCATGCATGATGTCGACTCTCCTTTTAGCTCGTTTCTGCTCTTCATCAGGAGGAATATAAGGTTTTTCGTGCATCACGGAGCCCTGCGGGATGTGATACCGGTAAAATAGCATCGCTTTGCTTCACAATGTCACACAAGCAGACGCGGATGAAAACACTTCCCTTATCACAAACATGCAATCCTGTGAAACCAGAGGCAGAGCAAAGTCGAAGTGAAAGTGAAGGCCACGAGTGAAATCTGAAATCTGCCAGATGCTTTTTCTAGACATGGGTGATTGCAAAATTAACTTTTTTTAAATTAATTTCCTCAAATTATCATTATTTCCAAGGGATTTGCATTGGAATATACTGTAACTGAGGAAAATTCTTTGTCCTCAAGCTTTTGCAAAATTAATTATATTTTATCCATCCCAACCTCATGCATCAAAAAAGACAATGAAAGGGAATGTGTTGTGAAGCACTTCCTGTGTATCTGTTCATCCACTGAGAGCATCGCTCCCTCGCTGGGAGGAACACGTAACCCCAGAAACTAAAGGGAGCGGCACTTAAAAGCAAAAGCTAATCCAGAGATGCTGCTTTCGCCTGAACGGCCACGCTTCCCTTTCTTGCCATCTGATGCTGTGTCTCCCAGCGGGGACGAGGGCAGAGGCGCAGGATCGCGTCCGGCTGAGGGGTTGCGGCTCCGGGGCCGAAGCCTCACCTGCGGATCAGTCAGGAAAACCTACACAGGACGAGACCTGTTGAGCACCTTCGCAGGATTTCTCCGCCACCAGCTGCTGCCTTCAGTTAAGCCCAGTTCAAACCCTCAGAGCTGGAGCTGAAGTTGCTCAGACGTCACACACACAGACTCAGTTTGAGCAGGAAGCGAAGGAATCCATACTTTCCCTTCTGTTTGCCTGCAGTCTGTCATCATTTCAGCTGTCGTCTCCAGATGTTACCAACATCAGGAGAGCGGTGATGAAGTGTTAATAGTAACTTTGCTCTTTTTTATTCAGAATGAAAGCAGAACGTTTGGTGTTTGTGTGTTTTCCAGACAGTCCATATTTCTTTACTCGCCTTCATTGATTTGGTTCTTTTTATGATAAACAACGCTGTTCTTGTGAAAGCGAGAAGCAAAGGATTCCGAAAGCAGCGGAAGTGAGACGGAGCAGGCGCATTCATGATTTAGAGAGAAACTCAACTCGGTGGAAGTGTTTGGACGAGGTCCAGAAAGGCTCCGCCAGCGCATGACCGCTGTCCTGGATAAATATCTGGAAGGCAGAGCTGATTTTCTTCACCTTGTCCATCATTCCCAACTTATCTTGCGAACCTTCAGCGTTTTAATTCTTGTGAACAGGCCAGCGCTGACACACTGATGTGATTGCAAGACTCCTGGCACCGACGTCAGGCCGTGGATGAAAACGGATTTTCCACGGAAAAGGCTCGAGTGCTTAGAAAGTGGCTGTAATGGGATTTAGTCATGGCTGAAGTTGGGGGGATTCCAGGTCCCGGGGTCGACCTGCACCTCGAGCTGAACCGACGGCAGCGTGTTTCATCAGCGTCGTCTCCGACCGTGATTCCATCAGTAAAATGACTCTGCTTCCTATAAGTGACAGACGCTGCCTGTTAGAAGACTCTACACTGTGATGAAGGTTGAATAACACATAACACAAAGTCCCACAAAGTGTGATTCTAGCATCAGTGCTCCCTGCGGTAAAAACAAGCCGACGATCATCATGATAATAGGTGAAATAACCCCTCGCTGACGATGTCTTGTTTATATTCTCGTCGCCTCTCGTCTCTCAAGCTTCACCAGATGTGAGGTTGCGCCGATCGGATGCGTTCAAAGGTCAGCGGCGCTAATAACACAGAGGAGGACGGAGCGCCGGTAATCACAGTCTGTCCTGAACTCAACTCAGAGAGCACACACACACACACACGCAAACACACACGCACACACACACACGCACGCGCGCACACACACACACACACACACACGCACGCACACACACACACACACACACACACACACACACACACGCACGCACACGCACACGCACGCACACGCACGCACGCACACACACGCACGCACACACACACACACACACACACACACACACACACACACACACACACACACACACACACACACTCGTTAGGGGACATGATCTTGCAGTGGCCGCTGAACTGACGGCCGTTTAATGAACTCTGTTGTCGCTGAAACACGCAGTTTGTGTGTTTCTCACATTCAGACACATGAATCCTCAGCCTCAGGTTTTCTGTTGAAAGTAAACAAGTGATGGAGGCACAGAGGACATTCAGGCAACTGAAAATGAAGCGTGCAGCCATAAGTCACAACAAATAGGTAATATGTTGAGTTTAAAACCTTAAATTATTTACATCATTTCACATATCACTGTATGTGCATCATACATCATCACCTTAATTGAGTCAGATTCTTAAAATCACGATCGGATGGGAGTACATATTAAATCGGTGCATTCAAAGTCATTACCAGAGATTCTTCGGGGAAGCCTCTGTCGGGCGTTCATTCACACACAGCTTGTGCTCCTCCCTGAGATAGGAATAAATCGCAATCAGAGGAATTAACAGCAATTAGACTCGGGTCCTCATGCATATGGATGTGCTCTGAAGGGGAGGCGCTCTATTCAAATGAGCCTTTATCTTGGCGGCGCAGCGGCGCTTTCGCAGGGCCGCCGCTTCCACTTGTCACAAATGAACCATCTCACTCTTTAAAGGCGCACACACACACACACACTCACTCTTTAAAGGCGCAGCGGGCGGGAGCTGGTGGCAGCCCCTGACATTTCACTCCACTTCCCCCGGTTTTTCACCCGTTTCCTACAAGAAACAGATGTCATGAGTAACGACGAGGGAGTCGGCGCTCGACAACACAATTAATTTGGTTCCCGCAAAGACGGGGATGTGCACGGACGACTCGAGGAGCCTCTAACGCGTAAAACCCTCAGAGCGAGCGCGTGCGTTCGGGTTTCGTCGTGATCTGCTCTCGGTCGTGTGATCAAAGCTGGAAGCGCACAAACATTGCGTCCTCGTCGTTTGGAGGTGGTGTCAGCTGATGTCACGTTAAATGTCTGGCGCCGCTGCGACGTCATCAAAATACGAACGTGTCACAAGGAAATAACAGGAAACAAACTAAGTGTCGTCTTTAAGTGGATCCAGGGATAGTGTGTTGTTAGTGATGACTGTGTGTGAGAGAGACTCCGTCATGTTAGATCACCTCCATCACAATAATTCTGTTCTGTCATTGAGCTGTTGTGCTGTTCGTGGAGGAACCAGTGACCACGGAGGTCAATGGACTGACTGCCCAGCGTGACGCGACCAACGGGAAATAATAGGGTTCAGGAAAAACAGGCTGCGTTTACGCTTTAGCGTCAGCTGGTGGTTGTTGTTGTTGTCACAAACAGACTCAATCCTTCGGGGAAACGAAACTAAGCAATGCTGAAATGAATGCCGGCAATTTATGTCAAAGAAGTTCAGGAAGTCATTTTGCAACTAATGAGGTTAATTGGCAAAAGGTCTAGATGACATTTTAAGAAAAGCTGGATGTTAAGATCCTCACACTCTCCTCTTAGTCTCTAGTTGAGACATTTCTGATAGAAGGATCTTCGTTCTAACGAATCAGAATGCATGCATTACATAAACACACGGCCCGTGGTTGTGTGGCCTTGCTGTTCAGTTTCGTCTCAACAATGCTGTTGGTTCTATCATTAGGGCTGATGTGTCATTGTGAAAGCCAGACTGACTCCCACTCACGCAGAATGAGTCACGTCAGCTAATGAAAACATTCTCCATTACTCTAAAAAACATTAAAACCACATTTAAACATCAGTGATTACGACCCGTCATGTCCACATTTTGAAGTGAGATAAAATATGGATAAACCGCATGAATAAACTGTTTATCAATTACATAATCAGAAAGCTTTATTCATTGCAACACTGGTCACAGGACATTTGGTTTGGGTCGTGTGCTGAAACAACAATTGTTTTTAGTGCAGTAAAAAATTAAAGCCATAAAGCACGTAGAGCTTCAAACATACTGCTTCTCTGAAAAAGATGGCGCAGAGGCATTAATGGGGTCATTAAGCCCGTTCTTTAATGGAAGCTGTTTGTTTGTGCTTGTGTCTGGAAAACTCACTAAACTGAGCTACTGATACTGATACTGTACAGTCAAAGATTAATCATCGCAAGCGTTTTCAGAATGAAGAGCAGATCGACTCCTCTCTCTCTCTCTAGCTCTCTCTCACTCTCACTCTCTCTCTCGCTCTCTCTCTCTCTCTCGCTCTCTCTCTCTCTCTCTCTCTCTCTCTCTCTCTCTCTCTCTCTAGCTCCTCTCTTCACTCTCCTCTCCTCTCGACTCTCATCTCGCTCTACTCTCTTCTCTCTCTCTCTCTCTCTCTCTCTCTCTCTCTCTCTCTCGCTCTCTCTCTCTCTCTCTCTCTCGCTCTCTCTCTCTCTCTCTCTCTCTCTCTCTCTCGCTCTCTCCGCCGCGCGCACTGCTGAACGGGGAGACGCGGACTCCAGAAAGTCTCGCACTTCCCACACGACGCTTGTGAAAATGTGCAACCTTCACGCTCGGGACACAATCACTGTGGTTTCACCGTTTCACACGTTCACACCTGTTCCCGGGTTTCGTTTCCCTTCGCTGGCGGTCGTCGAGGTTCGTGAGCGACAGCAACGCCTGGAATAAACAGCGGCGGTGAGTATCGTGTCCTAGACAGTTGAACCATTGTATAAATTGATCAGTCGTTTTAATGCACTATATTTCGTTTTGTAATTGAGTCGATAATTATATCAACTTATATAAGCCAAATAATAAGTGCGTATCGTCTCAGACTAAGGTCTAAGGAAGCGCTGTAGTTGACCGTAGTTTGACGAAGTGGAGCCTTAATGCAACTGAAACATTAGAAGTAAGAGTCATTTCACAGAATTCCCATCTTTAACACGTGTGAGCGATGTGTTTGGAACTTTACGTTCCTTCAAAGTAAAAGCCTTCTCATCAAAACTTTCCTCTCGAACAGCTGCAGAACATCTTAGAGTCGTGTCTCTCATTTGTAAACACGCTCTAAAAGTCTTATTGTAACATCACCAATCCATCCTTTTACTGTTGCAAATCCCATTATTTATACATTATCACGTGTCTTTAGGTTGTTATCCAGTCTGCAGCTGTGGTTCCATTGTGAGCTCTGGGTTTGGGCTCGCGTTGCGCTGCTCTCCTCGTGGTTTTAAGGCTGCTCCCCTAAAGTCCAGAACCACAGCTCTTCTTTTGGCCCGGGGTCCACAGAGGCTTAGGTAATGCTCCAAGTATGAGAGCGGAGCCCTGACAGGCTGTTTACACTGTGCTGCGGGGGTCCAACAACAGAGCGAAACGGTTCCTCAACAAACAGCACCAGGAATGTGGGAGGCTGGTGCGATGCTCAAGTGCTCTGGCAGCAGCTCCCAGCTTTTATTTCGAGAGCGGCTCATTTTTAACCTGTCATGGCCACAAGCCTCAGCCGTGCAGAATTGTCTCTGCAGAGTTTCCAGCGATATTTAGGCGGAATGGGCGGACTTCTATCTGCAGCCGTCGCTCCTGCGTCGGCGCTGACGAGAATCCTGACGCTCGTCTGTTTGCGCCGGGGCTCCTTTTGGTTTGCTTTTCCTCCATGTGTGTGTTTTCTGCAGCCGTCTTTGTCGTCATCTCTCTGTAGAACTTCCATGTGACGCAACGAGCCAAGAAAAACCTTTAATTATCTTCATACATGCTGCAGACCTGGGTCCAGTCTGAGTCACAGACCCAGGCAAATTTCCTCAAATGTATTAAAGCATCATAATGTGGGAACGGACTCCTTCCTGGTGAAACGCAGGCACATGATTCATTCAGTCATTCATCACAATTGAGCTGCTGTGCGTCAGTAAAGTTACTTGTGTGCGAGCAGGATTTAGAGATTTGAGTCGGCGCTCGGTGAAAAGCAGCAGCTGATCAGCACCGACGCGTCCTGCTGAAACTGGTTCCCATCAGCACCTCAGACCGTCGGTCAGAACAGGGACTCAGCTTTTCACCTTTTCTCCCAAAGTCTCTTAGTCGCTGCTTTGGATTCGGGCCCGTGTCAGTTGACGCTTCACTCAGGGCGTAAACACAGAGATCTGGGAACCCAGTGACAGATGAAGCTGGAGAAACAAGCAGTCGGGACGATCACAGGCTCAGACTGATCCCCAGATTAGACGCATTTGCTGAGGAATAGTAAATAAACCGTCTGATGCTAACAGCTTAGCGAGCGCGACTAAGCGCTGCTGGTCACTGTTAAGCGTTAATGGTCCTAATCTCTAATTTGAGCACGAAGCCTGCGCTGATGGCGGCCCCTGTCCTGTTAAACAGTAGCACGCGTGTTCCAGACGTTCCCATCGGCCTTAAAGCTCAGCTAAAGCAGACAACCTGTAGCGATTAAGAAAACACGCCGTCCTGCTCGCACACAGTGGAGCTGAGGGCCACATCTGCCGTCCAGATGTCAAGGTGGACGGCGTTGACCTGTCCAACACCAGTTCGACTCCCAGTGATGGAAAAGCGAGCGTCTTGGTGATTTTAGTGGGCTGTGAACGGAGAGGGAGGACTTGTTCAACAAGGGAGCGAGGCGAATCCCACTTCCTGAGATATTCGTGCTCCCGGGAAGCTTTTAGTCGTCCTGCCAAGTTTTCATCCATGATGTGACAGGAAATAGCTAAATAAATGATCTTTGATTGTCTCCCACATTATTTGTTTTCTGTTCATCGAGTTACTTTTACTTTTGATTACGTTTATTTTTTTCCCACAAAGCGAGCGAGCGCTGGTGCTGGATTTTGGTTTCCCATTCATCTTTGTTTGACGTCCTCGTCAGCACCAGGGCTGGTTTATGTCCTTTGTTTTTGGTCCCCCGCCTCCTTCCAGCACTGGGACTCAGCCAAGTCCCAGTCACACAGTGCACTGTACAAAGTCAGGGGGTGTTTACACGCTGATAAACACCAAGACATCTTTAAAACATGTTAAAGATATGTGTGTGTGGAACTGATTTTGGTGGTCACAGCGAGGCCTTTTAAGGCGTTCAGCACCAGCTGTACGTGACCCTTCATAAGAGCTGCACATCTGCATTCAACATGTGGCGTCGTGTCATTTTGTTTGGAAGCTGATTTACATTTGCTGTTTATTTTTGTGTCCTCGTCGCACAAAATGTGCAGTGGCAGATTCTGTCAGAAAGAGACGAGGGAGAAGATGTGCGACACAGAAAGGCAGCGACCAGTGTGTGTGTGTGTGTGTGTGCGTGTGTACGATCAGACACATAAATAACCTGCAATCAACCTGCGTCAAACAAAAACAACAAAGGATTAAAAATGCATTTCCCTGAGTCAATCACCTTAGTTGCTCCTAGTGGTGACAATAAGTAAATAAACAGTGGACCGCAAGTCGCTGATATATAGTAGGACAGAATAGAGAAAGTCCAGCTCGTATAGTCATATTGGTTCTGAGTGACCGGTCTTCGAACACAACATGAAAACACCCCCTCTCAAAGTGTTATTGGAGTAAATCAAGATGCTTGTACAGTCTCTGCCTCGACTTCCTGCCGGCTGAGACGTCTGCGGACGCTGGAGGATCGTTCTCTGTGACACGCTGACCTTTCTGTCAGTGTCCGTATCAATCAGAGGCTTTCCATCCGTAGGAGGCAACCGTCAAGGCCGAGTGGGGAGTTGAGTTCGAGGAGCGCAGGAGGAGCTGGGCCTCGGCCGGACACCCAGCGTTCCGCTTGCTTCACCCTCAAAATATCTGTGTTGTGCAACTAGTTCCGTGAACTAATGTGCCGATTAGAGTGACATTTGTTGATTTTCCTCAGGCCGAGTGGGTAAAAATATTTAATTATCACGTCTCTGTTTGGTCCTTGAGGTCAGGGATTTTGATGCTGCACTGTATCACGTTCTGCTCCTCTCATTTAATCTGACGCCGGCTGTTTTGCACGTTGCTAATCTTCCACTGCGCTGCATCTGCAGGAGCTGCTCGGAGCGTCACTACTGCTCCTCATCGAGTCGCATGGCGTTTTAACGGCGCCGGTCCTGAAGCGGGAACGACGGGAGCGCTGTGCTCTGTGTGAGATGTTTGGTGGAGCCGGTGCAGGATTCAATTTCGTGGTCCAGTGGGATCGTTCACTTTCATGATCTGAACTCCACAACAAAAGGGGAGAGAAATATGTTGGTTGACGAGGAAGTGTCAGCGCAGTGTTTTACAAAGATTATGCACTTCGGCGTGTGGCCCCAAGCTCTCGAAATAATACTCTCCACTTTCTGGATATTCATGCGGCCGGGAAAGAAAAACGGAACGTCTGCACCGTGTGTGTCCACCTGCGTTAATAACAGACTTCGGTCCCTGGAAAACCTTGATCTCGTGGATCACGTTCTCACGTTAAGAAAGCAAAGCTCGCGTCGTATAATTGTGTGTTTTTAGGGTTGAGTTACGGAGCAGCTATTATTTTGACCCTGAGAGCCTCATGGTGAAGCTCTGCCTCCAGCAGACCACACACTCTGCCGCTGACCCGGAGCGTTTCACGGGGCACCGCAGGAAGGAGGTTCCAGCACCACACGCGCCATTGCAAATATTTACAATTCTTCGTCGTACATTTCAGTGACGATGCGCTTTAATTGAAAAGAAAATATCATTCTAACATATAGATTTGGTATTTACAGGCGGGCCGGCGGACGACTGGGGGGAAAACGCGGGGAATGAAGACAAATGACGCGGCGACGAGCGGGCCGGATGATGGATGGGCGCGTCCCGGCACACTGCAGCCTTGAAGCGAAGCCCCGGTGTGTGTGTGACAGGCTGATCTCCCCGCTCTCCCGTCTACATGCCTGATCTGCCTCCGCGTCACTATGCCTCTCTCGGACTGCAAATATGAGAGCAACGCCCGGCGGGGCCGCGGCTGCGGCCTCCACAGCCTGCCGGTTGCCGGGGGCGACGGCAGGAGGCCCGTTTGTGAGCGCGGGCCGACGCGGGCGCGGCCGGGCCCGGTCGGGCGGGTCCCGCTGTGGCCGGCGACCGACCCGTGGGGCGTCTCCAGGGTCCGGCTGGTGAGCCTGCTGCTGGGCCTCACGCTGGCCTTCCTGGTCACGGCTTCCTACATCCTGACCGGGGACAACAGGCGGCTTCTGCTGGCGCCCGCGTCCTATCGGCTCAAGCCCAAGGATCCCATAGACATGAAGCTGCTGGCGAGGGTCATCAGGTTTAAACTGGAGTACGCGCCCAGGAAGGTGCCTGAGGAGAAGGACGTGGTCGGCACTGATTCTCATGTGAGTCAGGCTAAGAAGTTTAAGGTCATGAGGTCGCGAGGTCGCGAGGTCATTGGTGTGGTCTCTCTCTCCACAGCTGTTCTCCGTCCTCCCTCGCCAGTTCCTCTACAGCACTAAGAGCCCTTGCTGGTTCCAGGAGCTCCCCAACGGCCTCGACGCCGACCCGTACGGGAGGAACCTCTTCGCCTCGCGCTCCAAAGGCTTCAAAGCCGTGTGCGAGCGCCTCAGGACGGGCCTCCAGCAGCGCCCGCGGCCGCTCCGCCTGCGCTGCCTGCCCTACTTCTACATCATCGGGCAGCCCAAGTGCGGCACCACCGACTTGTTCCACCGAATGCTGCTGCACCCACAGCTCAGGTTCAACACCATGAAGGAGCCGCACTGGTGGACGAGGAAACGCTTTGGTGAGTCAGGGTTCAGTGAACTGATTGGGCACTTTCCCTAGAGGTAATTTTAAATGAAAACACTACAGTTTATTTTTTGCTCTTCTTAAAATGGTTCCACTCCCTAACGCCAAAATAAAAGCCTTTAAATCAATATCTTCTCTGGAGGGCTTTTATTGTCCCTCCCTTCAGGAAGTGCTGACACTACAACACACCTTCAAATGCACATTGCAAAATATTGAACTTCTCTATGTGTGTGTAGACGTGATTAAATAACTTTTGATCATTCCCCATAAAACGTTCACCTTCATCTGAAGCTTTTACAATCCAATAATTTAATTTTATGCTGAAGGACTCCATCAGAACTGTTCTTTGTCGTACCTCTGGGTGTAGGGTATATTCGCTTCAAAGATGGCTTCCAGGAAATTTTTCCTGTGGAAGATTACCTGGATTTGTTTGACTTGGCAGCCCACAACATACAGAACGGACTAAGTGGAAATTCATCTGGAGAACATCGTGCACTGCAGCTCATAACAGGTGAACACATACGTGAAAGCTATTGTCAGCGTCCATTATGCACCAGAATCTCTCGCCTTTATACTTTTACTCATATACTCATTGTGTGTTTCCTTAGAACCTTTGAAGTGTCAGACAATCCTGATCATGACTCAAATTACAGAAGCCCTTTGTTTCCTTTTATTTTTATTGTGAGGCTTTTGCTCATTTTCAGTGGCTGTGACCTCAGAAGCACTTCTGTGCTCATGTGAAGTGCCAGAGGGAAATACTGCTCACATTATTCCAGACAGTCTGTGGTCTAGCAGCACAATGACTTTAGAAGTGTGTTGAGGAACGTGGAAGCCTCTGGCTGCTTTTGTGCTTTCATGACGGTGGATTTGGCTGCATGAAAACCCATTCCTGGGCCTCAGCACAGAATAGGTCCAACAAAAGGAACAAGGAAGTAAAGAAGTTATTGTATGTAGTGGACTTTGGGTTCGGGCCTGAAAAATCTATAATCAGTTTTGTGCCTTATTGTTTGAATTTGACTTATATTCCGATGATAAATTTCATAATTCAATTTGAAGTTTGAAACTTTGCTATTGCATAGCAGATAAAAAATGCTTTTGCAACTTCTCAGGAAATTCTGCTCCACTTGTATGTTCCACATTATGTCTGAGTGTCTGCAACAGCCGACGCGTTTGAGGGGAGAGAGGTGACCGTCAGTGTGCCGATATGTCGACAGGTGAAGCCAGTGCTTCCACCATGTGGGACAACCAAGCCTGGAGCTACCTGCACGGCGGCGTGGAGGAGTCGGAGCCCCGGTTCCTGGCCCAGGACTTCATCCACATAGCCAGTCCCAGCGCAAAAATCATCATCATGCTTAGAGATCCAGTAGAGAGGTATGAATGGATCTGTATCCAGTTATATGCCATTTAAAACTTCCAGTTGGCCTAAAACTGTGGCTGATGCTGCTTCCAGGCTTTACTCTGACTACCTCTACTTTAAGATGGCCAACAAGTCGGCGGAAGACTTCCACCAGAAGGTCACAGAGTCTGTCCAGCTGTTTCACTCCTGTTTGACTGAGAGCTCGCTCAGATCCTGTGTCTACAACACCAGCCTGTCCAACACTATGCCGGTCAGCACAAACTGTCTGCGTTTACGTGGGAATAAGATGTGTTGAAACAGAAGCTCTGCTGCAGAGGCGATGACGGTGGCTCTGGTGAATTGGTGCTTGGGCGGTGGCGCCCCCTGGTGGCCGGATGGTGTCTGTACACCGTTACTGAGCACAGACATGCTTTTCCTGGGCAATATTATTTTATGCAGATCACGAGGCAGTACTTTCAGTTTCTATATAAATATTTGCTAATGTAACACATATTGAGATGATGAATGTTTCCTTTATTTGCTTGCAGGTTAGGCTCAACCTGGGCCTGTACAGTGTTTTCCTGCTGGACTGGCTCACGGTTTTCCAGAGAGATCAGGTCCTAGTTCTGCGACTGGAGGACTACGCAGCGAACCTCAAAGCAACAATCAAGAGGGTTTTTGATTTCCTGCGCGCAGGTACGCACAGCACAAAGGCAGCCGTCGGGGTCACATGCCCTTTAGTTTCATTTTAAAGTGACTGTGGGGAGCTGCTGGCTTCCTTTGTCCTGCAGGTCCTCTGTTAGCGAAGGCGGAGGCGGCGCTGACCAAACGGCCCATGTCCAACACCCGGCGCGTGGCGGATCGGAACCTGGGGCCAATGCTTCCAGCCACCAGGAGCCTCCTCAGGGAATTTCACCAGCCCTTCAACCACAAACTGGCCAGTGTACTGGACAATAATGACTTTCTGTGGAGCAGCACCTGAAGGAGACGAGATGTAGATGTGAAGGACAAGGAACTCAATCAAGTTCAAGAAAGCACACGAGGCGCATACTACCTGCATAGAGATGCTCAGTTGCACTTGCTTTTGGTTGTGATATTTATTTGCTGTGAAGTAAATGTGTGATTTTTAAGTCATGGAAATAAAATGCAACAAACATATGTATGAATTGGGTGCTTTTTAGTGTGTTAAAAGGCAACTTTTGTGTTCTATGACAAAGCAAGTTCAAGAAACAGTCACAAGGTGGCGCCAAATTCCATCGAGTGCGAAGCTGTAGCTCAGCATATAGTTTTATACAGGAGCAATGGCTTCATTCTCATCATCTCTCACATAACGAAACTTTACAGGCAAGAAGGAAAGGAATGTGGGTGTATAATAACATAGCACACAGTCAGACGGCACAAACTAAACCTTCCTGATGATCCGACGCTGCCCTCCAGACCTCACATCAAACCTACAATCAATATCTGTGGGTGATCATTATAATTAAGCATATTTACAATCAGTCTCATGCATTGGCCCAGATATGACACAGACATTTCTATCATTTCTGCAGAGATAAACAATAGACAAATAAAATATATATTATTAAACCAGTAACACAAACATGCCGTTAGTCTTTAATATATTCTTTAAAATATCTTATGATATTTTGGCTTGTTGTTGAATAGTTTATTGCAGACTGGTCTCATGGATGCGTCTCAGCTGCAGACCTGGAGATGAGCAGCTGATTTCCCTTTTTTTCATGTGATATTGATGGTAATTTTCTCCAGAAACGGATGAGGTCTTGGGTGAATTTCCTTCATTTCGTAAAGGGCATAAAACGCTTTCTTTTGTATGCACCTATGTTATTGGATTGCTCAGATGTGTGTGTGTGTGTGTGTGTGTGTGTGTGTGTGTGTGTGTGTGTGTGTGTGTGTGTGTGTGTGTGTGTGTGTGTGTGTGTGTGTGCGTGCACTGTTCTGGTGAGAGGTGCAGGAGAATCAGCCGAGCATCCTCTCTGCCTTTATCTTGCATCATCGCTGTTCACACTCTGCTTCACAGTTACAGCGTTCACACCTGGGAACTGACAAGAACCACCAGCACTACCACCATCATCACTGCCATCATGATCTGCTGCATCAGCACCATCCTCATCATGCTCATGGGTCAGGGTTAGCATTCGTAGGATTGGAGTCCAGCTCTGCCTCCGGCATGTGCAATGAGTGAATGAAACCTACATGTAGAGTCAAAGAGCTTTGAATACCAATATGACAGAAGAGTTCAGACAATTTACCATTTCTCATCATCATATAAATGTCTTACCGCACATTTTGACTTGAAACCTGTGTTGTCTCCAGCGTAAGCTAATATGTTTCATCATGAAGTCAGGAAACAAAACAAAGACATGATAAATGATAGTTCAAAAGTAAAAAGCAGAAACCATCGGAGCAGGTGAACTCTCTGATGTGACGCTTCCCTGCAGACTCCAGATCAGGCCCCACTTTTATCTAGAGTCTAATATTCAGTATAGTGTAATGATTCAACAAGCTTCGCATATAGACATGCAGGGGTGTTACATTATGTATGCACTATGTCATTTCAACTTAGAGGAATAACAGAAGAAATGTGCTGTTATACTATATTTAACAATGGTGCCAGATGTTGTTTGACTTAAGTGGTGTCATTTAAAATAGTTACAGTGTCATTAAAACACCATTAAAGCAGAGGAGATGTCGAAACACTGCACATGCTGTGAATGTAGAAGAAATGAAACTATTTAGGCAGTAATGGAAAAGCTTTTCTTACTAATAACTATGTTCAGGCTTTAAATAGTTTTAGAGTTTTATCATGCAGTGTTAAAATGAATAAAGCAACATTCGAGCTACGACTGCTACTAGATGCGAGACGCTTGTTTCATTTACTGTACTCACTGATAAAGCGTGATAGACATACGTGATACAGAAGATCTGTTATGTAAATTGAAATTGTTTATCAACTGTACTGTCATCTTTCAACTGTTGAACACACCGTACGTCGTGTTCATCTAGTTATTCCGCATCCCATCATGGAACTTCTGAGCAGATTTTCTGTGATGAACTGAAGTAAATCAGAGCTGGCGTGAGGAAGACAGTCAATAAAACACAAGACCCCGGTCCTGGAGCTGAGCTCACGCTTCCGTTTATACTCAGAGTCTGTCCAGTTCATCTTTGCACTTAATTACAGTATTTACCTTTGCATCTGTGTGCAAAACCTCCTCTGCAGTTTGCACTGTATTGAACCTAACCCACTAGAATCTTTGTACAAAATGTCTTATTAGAACAGTGACATCACTGATGCTTTTATAGAAATAGGTGAATGGTACAAGGAAAAAGGAAAGGTTGTAACAGCATTTGAGGTAAGCACATCTGTAATTTTGTTGTGACATCTGCTGCTGCGCTATGATTCAGATGTTCCTCAGCTCAATTAATCCAATTATCATCTCTTCACTGATCAGTGAGAAAGTCAGACCTGATGATGAATCATCCTCATCATTGCACTTCAGCATCAGAGGTTTAGAAGTTAGACAGTAATTTTTTTGAATAGGCCGATGACATCGGTAATGACTAATCTCATCATCACGTCATTATGCTTCAGATATAGTTTTTTTATTTTTATTTCAATTTGAACATTTTCAAAAACAGAATCCCAGTATGAGCTAAAACACAATCGTTTGACCACAATAATAAGTTGATGAAAGAAACCTGCCCAGCTCAAAACAGAACTTTGTGTTTTTCTATTATATTGATTTTTCAAAAAGCAGAGTCTGTGTAACATAAAAGACTTCTTCGCTGGGAATTCGGACCCTGAAGACATAAACGCGTATGTCTGTCCGCTCGCACGCTCCTTTTGGGGCTAAATGCGCTCAGCGTGACTCGTTTTTTAACTCAACCACGCGTTGCCATCACAAACACGAACACAGCGTCAACTCCAGCGAAGAAGCAGTCATCAAAGGCTGAGACTCAGGCGCGTCGTTTCCAATATGATGCAGTGTTTTACTTTGACAGCACGGTGCTGGTAAAAACACTCGGATGCTCAAATCTTCAGTTTAAGGAAACAGCCGTGCGTTGCAGAGGCGCGCGTCCCGACTCCACGCGTGGATCAGTTTCCTGACGACCACCCATCAGCAACCACGCGCGTCAGGGGGCGGCGCGTCGCGCTTCACGCTCCCGCAGACGCGCGATAGGAACGATGGAGATAAATCTCCGCTTAGTACTGAGCCCGAGCAGAGGCAATCTGTCATGGTTGAACTGTGCCATGACTTCAATTTCTGTGGGAGGACACTCGTCCTGCTGTCGCGTTTGATTGCACAATACAGAGTCTGGGGCTTTTTTACCTTCACTGAAATACCAATAAACAAACAAATGACACTAATAGAACAATAGGAAAATAGACAGCAGCATGAAAGGTTGGAACCCGTGGTGCCATTGATGCTGTCAGGTTTTATAAGACTGGAACTTGCTTTTCAAATGGATTAAGGCACAAACCAACTTCTTTGTATACAATATATTGATGCTCACTGTGAGGATGTGGTGTGTGCTGCTTTGACAACGCATCACTCAGAGGCTGCAGACACAGCTCTGACATCTACACAGGGCTGAATGATGAGTCCTTCCAAGGTCACTGATAATTGTCCGTTATTAGAACGCCATTCGTCATAGCGGCACGTCTCACATACGGCTCCAGTCAGCAGTTTATTCGCTCCTCCAACTCCAGAGTCACTGGAGGAGATTTAAAGCGAAAGAGAGGAAAACAATGCGTGAGCCCCCGGGGGGTGGGAAGGGGGGTGCTCAGCATAATGAGGGACGCAGGACATCAGAGCGTTCCAGTCGTGACCCTTCGACGTGTGTCAAATGTGAGTCTGAGCTGCTGTGCTGATGAGCAGCGATGAGTCACGCGTCAATCATCAGTATAAACGATTTCAAAGTTAAAACGCAACCACAGTCTCACTTTTGAGTGTTATGACACGGGCACCATTTTGTCCTTATAATGTCCTTATTGCATTTGCATTTTGACATTTGGTAATAATCCTTGTCGCGGCTGAAATGGTGACATTTAGCGTCTGGGTGAAACAGCCGTAACAGGAAGCGAGCGCCGGCCAAACTTCCAGCTCCCGGATCGGGTTCCGTTTCTAAAATCAGACTCGTGTGCAGCATCGCCGTCGCGTCCTGGAGTCATGTTCAACGAGCTGCATCTCTCCTCCCTCGTCATTAAGGAGCAGCAGCAGCAGGAAGCGACGAGCAGGTTTCCTAGAACCCGTCCGCTGATGATGCTTCCCTTCTGTCAGGGAGGGAATTAGTGCAGCACATCTGAAGTTTTCATCTACTGTAGCAGCATCTGCACAAATTAAGATTAGCGTTGGTACTGTATGACATCACTTCCTGTCTGCTTCCTGTCTCGTTTCCTGGTAAATATTCACCTACACCTGTATTTGAGGACTCAGGCTCTTGTTGTTGTGTGTTGTGTGCTTCAATTCTGTCTTCGTTGTGTGTTCGCTGCCTTTGGCACCGACACGCCTCCTCCACGGCGCTCCCACCTTGACAGCGTGCTTTAAAAGGCTTCATCCTGACATAAACTCAATTCTGTGCGCGTCCACTTTAGCTGTCATGCGTCGTCTTTCAGCCCTTTTGCCGCTCACAATATTTCTGCTCTTTCTCTGATGGAGTCATTGTGTTTGCACAGACTAATCACGACTCCTCCACGTGCACAAACACCACCGAGGACCGCATGTGGGGTAAATGTAACCCAGGACCACCCATCCAGGCCTTTAAGCTGAGTGTCTGGCTGTTCCATTAATTATGAGCCCAGTCAAGACATGCTGTTTTCTGATCTCCTGGGGGACACAGGTTTGTGATGTAACAGCAGCTGAATATGTGACATTATTTTTACATCTCTTTTTTTATATTACAAGCTTCTGCATCAGGCAAATCAGAGGAAACGCATGTGCGCTTCCAGGTATCGCTCAGTGCGTTCTGGCCTGACAGTAATTGTCCGTTTTCGCGAGACGTGAGCTCGGCTGTTCATTCGACCTCTGTGAGAGAAACTTATTCATGTGTAACCACCGTTGTCCAGAGAGCGGCTCTATTGTCTCTGGACCCTTTCTCTGCTGAGGCGTCCCCTAATGAAATGACCCCATGGATTTCCCTTAAGCCGCGGGCTCTCAGCCGGCTGAAACAAGGATTGTGCGTGTGTTTTGTTCCCACTCCCTCCCGCTGCACTTCCTCCGTCCCTTCAAATGGCAATTTCCTTACGCGTCTCCGCTAGATTTCCTCTGTGGTCGGGGGTATTGACTGAGCGACTCAGCGCTGGAGGAGGACAAACATGGTCAGTGAGCTGCAGTCACATCCGGCTGCGTTTGAACGTCACGCGCTCCTCGCGGAGCGTCTCCGTTTTCTCCGGGGGCATAAAACAGGCAGTCTGCTCAGAAATAACAGCACCCCGGGCGGCGTCTTCACTCTGCTTCGTCTTTAACCTTCTCCGAGCTCCTGCTCACCTTTAAAAAGGACACGTCCCCCCCGTGTCACTTCAGACGTGCCCCGCTCCGGTCTCAATTATTGCCTGATGGGATTTCTAATGGTGCCTCGTGTCACAATGGATCTTAGTGGCACAGTTTTATCGCACGCAGGCTTCACTGCAGGTGACAAGAGGGTAATGAAAAGGGTGGAATCGGCTCAGGTTCGTCTGAGGGTTTATAGGAAACTGACACAAGGCATGAGAGCGATAATGTCTTTATTTCATATTGAGAAAATAAGGAAAGTGGTTGTTTCATTTTTGCCTATTCTTCCAGTTGGTTCCTGTACAACATTAAACTGTAGATCTGTGAGCAAAAGAATAGAAATTGACTGTAGCTTCATGCAGAGCTCCATCGGTGGCAGAGGAGACCACTGTCTGAATGTGCTCCTTGTGTACTGGGCAGCAGTGGTAAGCATGGGCAGCATGTTAACTGGGGACATAAAGGCCAGTAAACACCCAGTAAACAAAAAACACCAGCAACGAAACAGCATCTCGTTCCAGCAGTCGGAGATTCAGCTAATGAACGAAACTCCAAAAACCCTTATCGCAGCTTTAATTCTCTGATACCAATCTGAAGTTTCCTTCCGATCCGCCTGTCGAACATCCACGAACTGTGTGCAGCCATTGTAGCCGCTGATCATTAGACAGATGGTGGGGAATGACTCACTGTGATGCTGAAGCCGCTCACATCAGACGCTCATTGAGCGCCAGCGCTGCACATGAACTGCGGTAAAACGTGTGTGTGTGTGTGTGTGTGTGTGTGTGTGTGTGTGTGTGTCTGTGTCTGTGTGTGTGCGTGCGTGCGTGTGTGTGTGTGTGTGTGTGTGTGTGTGTGTGTGCGCGTGTGTGTGTGTGAGTGAGTGTGTGTGTGTGTGTGTGGTGTGTGTGTGTGTTGGTGTGTGTGTCTGTGTGTGTGGGTGTGTGTGTGTTGTGTGTATGTGTCTGTGTTGTGTGTGGGTGTGAGTGGTGTGTGTGTGTGTGTGTGTGTGTGTGGTGGTGGTTGTGTGTGTGTGTGTGTGTGGGTGTGTGTGCGTGGTGTGTGTGTGTGTGTGTGTGTGTGTGTGTGTGTGTGTGTGGTGTGGGTGTGGGCGTGCGTGGTGCGTGTGTGTGTGTGTGTGTGTGTGTGTGTGTGTGTCTGTGTCTGTGTGTGTGTCTGTGTGCGTGTGTGTGCGCGTGCACCCCCACAGTCGACTCTGCCTCCGCTGAACGATATGATGCAGCTGCAGAAGAACAGAGCCGGTGTTTGTGTTTGTCTTTTAGCTTTTTTAGCGTCGCCTCATGTTCATGTTTCCTTCTCCTCCATCAGAACACAGAAAACGTCACATCTGTTGAAGCTTGTTGCGTCGTGCATCGTCGCATCGACACTTACTTTTAGCCCGTTCATTGGTTTCTATTAGACCGTCAGGGTTTAACGGGATGTGAATGTCCATCATGTGAAGCGGCATTTAATGGTGTGTGTGTTGAGAAGAGGAAAACTCAGATCATTAGCACATCCTGCCATTATTAATGCATGAACATGTCTGTCTTATTTCTACATGACTTTTACTAAATGTAGAATCAGGCTCAGGTTCCAGTTACACTATAATTGGTGCAAGTGACACTAAAGTCATGTGAAAATACTTTTCCAACACAAAGAGGTGGAGTGAAAATCTGATAACTTTTTACAGCTTACATAAAAGACATTATTTCTGCCGGATGAGACCATCGCTGCCTGAGGAGCTCCTTGACTTTCCTGATAATGTGAATCATAGCATGAGACAGTTTCTTGGAGACAATCAGATCTTTAAAGTGTCTGAATGACTGTGAGACAAAAAAAAAATATTCTGCAGCCTACAGCAAAAACAAATACAGCATTCCTGGACCGAAATAGATGTTGTCCTGCTTTTTTTATGGGTTTTGTGAGCAGCTCGACATGTTGGTTTAAGGATGCAGGGAATGCCACAGCATTTGAGGCCAAGATTCCCAGGAGGTCCTCCTTTGGTCCAGTAGCAGATGACTGGCCTCCACTGGCAGAGCTGCAGTCATTATGGCGGTGCTGGTTTGCGCTGATGAACTGACTTGTGAGGTTTGAACTCCTGCTACCTGTTAGTCTGGTTAATGAGGGGCCGCGTGTGAGCGCACAGCGAAGCGTTCGGCTCATTCTCACTCTCTGCTGCCATAAATTAACCACATCAGACAGTGGAGTGTTTTTCTGTGGGTGGTGGATGATTCATTACTCGTTCAGTTCAGTCTTGATGCAGCTGATTAAAGGAGTTGCTGACCCCGACTGCCCTTTCAATTTTTCCACATAACAGCAACTTCTACTACTACTACTACTACTACTACTACTACTACTACTATTGTATTTCTGTGTGGAGTTCACGGTACATGTTCTCCCAGTGTGTGTGGCTTCGCTGCCGCTGCTGCAGCTTCCTCCCACAGACCTAAGACCCGCTGTCAGGTTAATTGGAGACTCTAAACTGCCTGTGGGCGTGAGTGCGAGCGTGACCTGTCCAGAGGATGAAGCCGCTCCGATGACGAGTGAGTGACGCGCCTTACAGTCAATCAGTACAAGGCTTTTGTGGCCTCGTGTGATGCAAACAGGCGATAAAAGACGTTTTTTTTAATGCCTACATGTGCATTTAAAGCTATAAAAACATAAAGTTTACACATTTTAAAGGATTGTGACTTGCACTGGGGTTGCCTGATGTCAGCCAGTGCACTCAGACCCCCTGCTGTGGCCCTGTGCCTTCTTGTGCTTCCTACACGCTGTGGCTTAATCACAAGGTCTGTGCACAACGTTTGGTGTGTGTCTGCCTCTCACCCACTCACTTAGCCTCCTGCAGAGGCGAGGGACACGCTGCACACCTCCAGACTGGGGATCCTTCCTAACTTTGTGAATAATCTACACTAATCACCTCTGCTTAACACACACCCTGAGTATGTGACACAGTAAACAAGGCTTTTACCTCCTTCTGTGAATAATAAAAACCACCATGTGATTTCTTCGTGTTTATAGCAGACAACCGATACATGTTCCAGAAAGGCTTGCGAATAGATGGAATCCGTTCGGTTTAAGCACCATAAAGATTATCAGAACATTTAGACAACTTCCTGAACTTAGTCGAGCGCTGCCCACTTTCCTTTCATTCTTTGTTCCTTCTCTTTTTGTCCAATTTCTTCTAGCAGCTCCGCAATTATTAAAGGCTTTAACTCTGAGCCCAGATGCTTTTGTAACGAGGCTTTGTTCTGCTGCCACATCGACAGAAGCGGCGGCAGCAGTGGGTGGAACGCATCTTAAATGATTTTTAAAATTAATTATTCTTTGCGCTTCACTTAATCAGTGTGGGAGAATAAAGGTGTTAACGCCTTATGGACTTATCGCTTGGTAATGTATTGTTCAGGCACGGTTATCTGAACCGCTCATTTGCCTTTTACCTCACACACAAACCATAGGCATTCACAGCGCGGAGGAAGAGACTCGCTGATGTTTTCATTTTAAAATGCACAGCATTTATTGCAATATAATCACAAATGTATTTAGCAAAAATCAGACACCGTTTGACAAAAATAAATAGATTTATACCTTTTAAAGGCTCCATAATGTCACAGTAAAGTCAACACAACATCCTTATTGTCCGTTGTTGTCCAAATAAGACATTTTTACACACAGCTGCTCACGTATCATGAGCTGGAATGTTAATTACACGTCACAGAATAGCTGGCTACTGTACCACATTCAAATAACACGTCGCCCTGTTTGCCTGATGTACCAACACAGCGTGGTGGGAAAACACAAAAACATTACCTAATACTTTCCTTCAATATGACCAAGCTGCTTTACAGACTGTCATCACACGCAACCAACCCATAAAATACTCAAACACAACATTTTCTCCTGTCGGGTTGTGATAGCATCAGATTTCATGATCATAAAAGGCACTTTAGAATGCAGGCCTCACAGCTACAGTACGACATAACGTCACATAAAACAATGGCGCCGCGCTCCCAACCCCCGCATGGTTACAGTGAGAATCAGTGTCAAATCGCTGCTTGAACGCTTACAGTACTCTTCCCAGGTAGAGAATCAGCAATGAGGTCAGAAGTTATGAATCAGTCAGTCATTCACTTCAGGCAGGAGGCAAACCGGGTCAGTACCTGCTCCTCATTTGCACCCGCAGTGACTTGAGGTAATAGAAACACTCCATAACATCTGGGTCGATACGTCACCGGTTTGATGAAAACTTTGACAGTAACAGAACGTTAATACTTCAAATTTACGACTCAGCCCATTTCTGAGATTTGAAATTGCGGCTGTTTTGTTCCCAACTGGTTTACTGACACATTTGACACCATTAGTCATCATGTTACTGTCCATGTTACATACAAAGTCACAGTTTGCTACAAAACCAACCAACTAAAAACTACTGTATGAACCTTTACAGGAAAAGGCTGTAGCGATATAGTTAATGCCGTTACAATCTACTGTACACACACAACCTACAAAAGTGGTTGATCTGTTATTTCCAATCACAGATATTCTATTATTTTCAACTCGCTGTCCGTTACTATGAGTCTCCGAGCCAAACGTGGCTTGTTCTTCTGTGGCGCAGACCTCGGTGACATGAGCTCAGGAACTTCAAGAACCGTCCTCGGCTTGTTTGTTGTTCAGTCCGGTTCTTTTCATTTATATTTGTTGACAGTAGCGAAGACACGGACTCAGAACCCGGCAGGAAAGAGTGATTAAGACTTCTCTGAGCGTCTCTTCCGGTGTCCCTCGATGAAAGACGTAAATTCCCAAACTCACTGACTCTGGAAAACACCCTGCATGTTTCCTGGAACCTCTACGGGCCGAGCAGCTTGTTGGCGGACGATGGGACGCTGTTGCTCGGGCCGCGTGGGTCGCGGCCCCTCTGCGCGTTGCTCTCCATCCGCAGGGAGGACGAGTGGAGCGGGCTGCGCTTGAGGATTTTGTTGGCCAGCAGGCCGCAGGTCTTCCTGTACTGGTGCCGCAGCAGCGAGTAGACGAAGGGGTCGCTCGCCGCCTTGCTGTAGGCCAGGCACTTGGCCAGCACGCCCCAGTGGGAGCTTATGGGCACCGGGGAGAAGAGCTCCACAATTCTACCCCGAACGAAGCAGAGGGAGAAGAGAACGCAAACACCGTCAGTGCTGTGATACTGAACGTCATCATTCACTTCACTGAGGCCTGTGTTAGGGAATGTACAGTACACCGATGGGTGCCAAGTCATTTCTGATGCTTCGGCACTTCTGTCCGATTAGAGCAGTTCTGCAATGAATCTGTGGCCTGACTCTCAATTTGTCAGAGGAAATTAGAGTCACGACAAAGACAGGACCGTCGGGAACATTGGTTTATGGTTAATCTGTCTTTTTAATTAGCCTGATCTCTAATGTGTCTCAGCACAACACGGCTCCTAATGTGCTTCCTTTTCTTTCCATAACAAAAACCTAACAGCTTCTGACAGGTTGCCACCACTAATACTGGGGCTAATACTAATGAGAGCCAGTGATACGATCACTGACTCATTCACTGTCTCTCTCTCGCTTTGTCTGGCTGTCTCCCTCTCATCTTTCCACATACTGCAGAGAGGCTCAGTGACAAGGACTAGAAATGTGTCTGGAATTAATGTCCTATGACATTTAAAAAAAAAATAAGCTGTTGAATGGCAAGATTTCCTGAGACTCATCATCAAACATAAATCTTAAATGGTTTTTAGGTAAAGCCACAGTAGCACAAACAATAAGGAACATGTCAAATGTGTGGATTAACTCTGTGGAGAGTTGTACTAATACTCAAGATGGGTATAAACTATTTATCTATTGCTAAGTAAAGGATAAATGTGCAGTTTATCTCCCTGCTTGGATGAGGATTCCCACACACAAGCTCACATGTAATATTTTAAATCTCCACTCACCTTGTGAGGACATAGGGGGTGAAGCACACCACGAATGTGCCAATGAATGTACTGATTTTCTTGGTGGCTCGCTGCCTCCTCCGCTTCTGCTCATCCAAGCATTTCTGGCGCACACTGCCAAAGCACACAGGTACCATTATCCGCACAGGAGGCTCGATCAGAGACGCGCAGACATAATGAAGCAGCCCCCGGAGGGGACATAGCACGGACATGAAGGAAGCACTGAGCTGCCTGCTGTTATGTCTGAGGATTATCCTGGACACATTTCAATCTGCATAGGTGAAGTCATTTAAATAAAAAAAAAATACAGTGAAACTAGAAATAACTACAGTAAATGATGAATGCAATGAAAGTGATGTAATCATGTAAACTGAGTGACACTGAAGGAGCTCAGTCAAGAAGCTGATCAAGAGGATTTTGTGCAACGCATGTTTTTAAAGTGTTCGGCTGCAAACTAAAAAAAATACGTTTTTATTTTAACATTATTTTTGCAAATCGTTGGATAAATTGGTAACAAATATTAGTGAAGTGTGTCATGTACAGTACATTCAGTCATGACACTTGAAGATTTTTTTATAATATACAACGAATCACAAAACTGGAGCCTAGTGTTTTGCAGTGAAAATAAATTAAAGATAATAGTCAAAACAGAGTCATTAGTCATTAACAGAAAATCTAACGCAGTTATTTCTGATTAGCTGATGTTTAATTGTGTTTTTTGGTTGTCACACAGACTGATTTCATTGCCACGCATTTTAAATGCTCCTTCTTAAACGATTTCAGTCAAAGGTGACAGACACGGACGTTTCAATGACGGACCGGCGACTGTTTACCTGGGATGGATGTCCACAAGCAGCACCAGCGTCTGCATGGTGATCACGTCGATGCGTTTGCAGTGGAGCCGCGCCACTTTCAGCACTTTCAGATACGTTACGCACAGCACGACGAGCGTGAGGAGGAAGGTGAGCGAGTGCAGAGCCACGGTGAAGACGATGAACTGCGTGCCGGCACCCTTCGCGCGCACGTTGCACAGGGTGCACGACGCGTACAGGTGGTGGTAGCCGACCCACGAGCGGCACGTGGCCACCGTGGAGAAGCACAGCGAGTGGATCCACGTGTATCCCAGCGCCACCACGGCGTCCCGGTGCCGGATCCTGGAGTGGTAGCTCAGCGGGAACACCACGGCCACCCATCGGTCGATGCTGAGCGCTGCCATGCTGAGCATGGAGTTGGTGGTGAGAAAGGTGTCGAGGAAGCCCACGATTTGACAGAAGCCGTCTCCCCCGGGGTGGCCCGTGGTGATGAGCCCCACTAGAGTTATTGGCATGCTGGACACGCTCTGCAACAGGTTGCACAGCGACAGGTTGAGGATGAAGAGGCCGGGCACCTGCTTGCGGATCTCCGGGTTGTACAGAAAGCAGATCAGCACCACCACGTTGGACAGCAGCGACACGACGATAATCCCCACGATCAGCACGGAGGCGACGATGTCCGCCGCGTCCATGGCGCGTCCGCTCAAATATCCCGACTTTTGATACGCGCATCCACGGTCCCGAAGCCCGCTGTCATCGTGGAGTTGCGGTGTTTGTCCTGCGTACTTTCCACACGCTCCAAATGCCTTCCGTAACCGGAGGAGTCCCCCGACGGCGTCCACGATTCGGCAGAAGGACGGTCATAGAGAGAAGCCTCACCTGATTATTATGGGAGTGTGGGGAAGTCCGTGTGGGGACAGTCTCGCGGCTGGAGGCTGGTTTGTGTGAGGCGCTGCGGTGGTTTTCACGCACCTCTCTCATCCCACTGGTCCGGTCTCTTGGCTGAGCAGTTGCGCATTGGCATATTGGGCAGCTTTGAAAAAGTCCTTGGAGCGAGCCGTCTTCCGGGCTTCTTTTATAGAGCTACGAGGCGGAATGCCGAGCCTGTTGCTGAAACCCTACTCACAAATAGCGTTTTGGTGTATAAATAGACGCACGACGCACGACTGCGTGGCTGTTGGTAGGACTGATGTCATGAGCGTCACGTTCAACACATCAGTTCTAGTATGTTATAGTTCGTGAATATTACCAGGCACAGATTAATTTGTCAATTAACCATTTTTGCCCAGGTGACTAGACATGAATAATAACTCATTGGTTAAAAATAATTCTAAGCAGCCATCATTGTGGTTCAACGTGCATCTCAGATGTCTTTGAGGAAACACACTTTCCCATCAGTGCAGTGTTTCAAGCCTTATATGGTGAATAAAATGGACGTGATGGTCTGTTCCATCCAGACTGACAGTACCACAGACTGGTGTGTATGGTTTCCAGCAATGCTAGCGGGTCCCATGACCTGGAAACATGCTTCGCTAGCAATATGAGCAAGTGGGACGGGCCACAATGACCAACACTTCTGTCGTTTCTGCAGGAGTGTACTTAAGGGGAAGGTTCAGGCGAAGTCATGGGTCTATAATAACCAGCCGTGGGAAAACAGGAAGAGTTGTGTGTGCTTGAAGGATCTAATATAAACAAACCTTGTAGACAAATTGCCCCTTTTGTCTACTACAGAATTAACATACAGTACATTTTGAGCAATATACAGTAAAGATAAAGTACTAGATCATACATTTATATTTTATATCTACCGTTTTATATGATCACATCATATAATCACCCCTGACAGCTTCATTTGTTGGGTTTAAACTGGTATATTATTTAATTCATTTCACAAAAGGGCAGAAAGCAACACATTCTCCTGCTCATCATGCTGGGAGAGGACATAAATAATTATCTGTCAGTTTGACTACAGTCACTGTAGTCACTGTGTTGTTGTAGTGGGTGGGGGGATCTGCAGTGTAAACAATGTGTAACGTAAAGCATGAACTTAGAGAATGACCCTTCTCGTGTGAGGACTGTGATGAATAACCACTTCATCATAGTAGTCATATACTGTAGCTGTTTCTACTTTCACTTATTCTCTGAATACATAGGGTCATTTGCAACTGTCACAGACCACCATACATCTACGCTCTGAGAATTTCAATTAACATGTTCAATGAGACCTCCCAGTTAGGATGAAAGTTAAAATTACTCATTTACAAAAAATCATTCGCCTCAGATTAGTTCCAGGACCAAAATTAAAAGCATGGATGTGATCCATAATATTTAATTGAAAGATGATTTCTTCACTGTACAGTTACGAGGATAGAATACATCGGTCTATTTGTTCTAACAGTGGAGACATGCGCAGCTGTCCAGCCATCCTGTAAATTACCAGCGATGACAAATTGCCGATGGTGGCAGTTCAGATTTTCTAATTATTTCCACAGAATGAGAAGTTTTTCGCTTCTGCCTATTCCACCTAACAAGGGACCAGGTAGTGAAATACAGTGAATATTTTAAACACCATCTAGGCAGTGCAGAGTTCACCTAACCAGGAAAAGTGTGTTACTAATTTGTTTACAAAATAAACCCAAGAAGACACCCAAGCCACATTTTTAAATAACAATTTCAACAAATGTAATATTATCGAAATAACCTTAGACAATATTGTAACAGTTAATTCGTTTTCAAACTATAAACTAAGTCTGAGAAAATAATTGAAAATCCTATTATGATTTGAAACGTCTCCTAGTGCTGCCATCTAGTGGTAAGATTCAGGAAAAGCTGCGGCATGCTTTGTTAATGAGATCAAAACAGCGCTTGTTTTCAGTAGGATGATAAAGTTCTATTAAAAAAACAACAAACAAAACATTGGTTTCCACACTAACAGTTGTACGATAAAACGTTCTGTAACCTCTTCGCAGGTTTCCGCTCTGTCTTTCTGTCGCAGGGCCAGGCCGCCATCTTTGATTTGGTTGGGTTTGGAAACGTAACCAAAACATACGATGCTCAATTAGATAAATATGGAATGTGATGTAACGCTGATTAATAAAACCTAGAACGTGCTACTGTCTGCATGTTTCCAGGAGCCGTGTAGGGATTATAAAGGCATCTTCAGAACAAAGGTAGGCACAATTAAACATGGGGTTTCCAACAATTTCATTTATTAACTAGCTAGCTTCTTAACCTAGCTACCGTTAGCATGCTACCTGAATACATGATAGACATTGACTCAGACTTGGTTCAAAGTTTTACAGCAAATTGATTTTAATCAAGGCAGGGATATACAGTATGTGTGTGTGTGTTTGAGTAACGTCAATGAGTATTAATATGTTTGACAAATTAAATGTTAGCGGTTAGCATTTGTGACAAGCAATAGCAATTTACAGGCCAGTTTGAATTGGTGGTTACTATTTACATTATGTCAGATACAGTAAATATTGAAAATGTTTGAGTGACGTGTGTCAAACCTATGTGTTGTGCATGTGCTGTTTATTCTTTTTCAATTCATGTAGTTGAACTGTTTTTTTTTCTCTACACCTGTAAGTCAGACATACTGTAATGTTTGCATTCGTTGTGAGTTTCCATCCACGATTCAAGTGGGCTTTCTACTGGCTGAGCTCCAAACGGGGTGGTTGGCTCTCGGCTGCACATGCATTCTCTAGGCGGCGTTAATTGTGCTCACCCATCTGCTTTCATTGTCCTTTCTCTGGTATTAATTGTGGCATTGCTGAAACACAGTCATGGCAGTACGCTGCTCCCAAATGGGGGTTGCTTATGAGCCATAATGAGGAATTGCAGTATAGTTCATGTCTGGAAATCCATTCACATATTTGTCTTTCACTACGTGTGTGAGAGAGTTCCATGTTTGTTAAGCTAATTGGCTTTACTTCATTATCTGTCTTAGGTTGATGCAAATTTGTGTTTGGGTACCTAAACCTACCCAAGTACAGAAATCATAAAAAAATCAATCATGTTTAAATATTATTTTGTCATTTATAAATAAGGAGGTTGATAAGGAATATGTAGTAGTAGTGATAATAATAATAATAATAATAATAAAACTCTCAGGCTGCGCCCCAACTAGCTCATGCATAATTCAGGAGCTGTCTTTTGATGCATTCTTTTGTTTGTGCACGGACAACTGTCTGATTTCTGCAAGTTAGCTCTACATGCACAGCCGATCTGCTTGCTCTTTGTAATGTAGTTTGTTTTTCGGTGGGTGATGATTGTTAGAGGAACATACAGTAGGAAAACAAGTGGCGTACAGAGTCTCTTTTCATGATCCAGTGTTACAGATCAACAGTTCAGTCCTGTTTGTTATGGGTGTAGTTGCCATTTCACTGATGGGTTTGTTTTGTAGGAAGAGCAGGACTTTCACATGCACTAACAGCGTGTGTGATGTCACCTTTGTGTATTCACAACCGATGCTATCACCATTATCCTGAATAAGGCTATGTGTGGTTAAAAAAGTAGACAATAACATGCTACTAGTAAGAATATCAGCCTCATTATGCTTAAACAGCTGGTTATTACAGTAGATAATGGAACTAGTCTACGGATCCATTCGATTCCCTTTTATTCTGTTTGTGTTGTGTCCTAAGTCATGCATTAGACACAGCCAAGAAACAAAACTGCAGCCTTCATGTTACCTTCAGTATCTTCCACACAATGATCTATACAATTTATTAGTTCAACTTATCAGCTCATATGAAAGAAAGTGACGTGTAAACTCCTACATAATGAGGCGAATCATGGAAGGACTTACATTTACACAAGATTGATTTAAAAATAGTGAAAGAGATTGCTGGTCATATGGGAACTTGTTTTTTATGCCATCTCAATGAGGTATAAGCTAGTTGAAGTGAGGGAAAACATAGTTGCTTTTGTTTCTGTGTATGTGCTCCTGTTGTCATGCAGCCTGTCATATCTGTCAGTCTGTCCTCCTCCAGGCAATTGTAACTGCCATAGCTAAAAGGCAGTAAACTCTAAATGCCTGAGGACATACTAAGAGGCTGATACTAATAAAATAAATGGCTATTTGACAGCACATACAAAGTGGCTGAATCTGAGAGAATGATACCCCAAAAGGTCTTTTGCATTATTATAAGTGATGAGTATTTTTGATAAGTTTTTACTGGAGCAAGTGTTCTACCTTTAAACCTTCACAGGTTTTGTAGGGTTCCTGTTGCAAGCTTTATCCAAGGCTGCCCTCTGGTGGAGAATCTATGAACAGATGAATATTTTCATTTTTTTTTGCTGTTGTTTTAGGTTGCAAAGGAATTTAATGCAGAGGTAAAGGAAAGTCTAATAGATCATACCAGCATCATGGGATCACTGAACATGTTGAGTATCTTTTGTGTGATAGAATGATTCTGTAATTATGAAGGACAATATGTTATATATAATTAAATTGTTTTTATTTATTAAAGCCTTTGTGATGGTTATCATGATTACTATGTGTAATCATTTATTCACGGTCTAAATATTCATTAACAGGTGCTGCAGGAAACATGAAGAGGAATGTATTTGATGGTGCACCTTGGGCACGTTGGCATGTTCTGTTCTGACCAGTGGATGGCACTGTCTGCTCTCTGTCTGTGTCATCTACCTTGCCGTAGTGGAGGTGAGCTCTCCTATACACATGTCAACACTCATAGGCGCTGTCTCATTAAAGTGATGTCAGTGACAACTATAGTAGCAGTAAATGAACACCTGCCCAGCCTCCAGGCTATGTCAACAAGTGAACCTGTTGTTCAATGTAGCCTGCAGGTCATCCCACACTAAGCGGGAACAGAGCAGCGTTTGGTCTGAGAGTTTGTTTTCAGGTCAGCTCTACCGTAATAGCTTATCATCTTGAACTCCAGGTTTGATGCTTAGCAATTGGATCTAAGCAGTTAAAGATAAAACTCCCCTAACTGCAGCAGATTGTAAAACACTTACTTTTCAGTGCCTTTAGGGGGCCATCATTGCGTGTCATTGGTCCTGTGAAATCTAGGACGTTACTGTAAAAAGCCTCACACAAAAGTAAGCTAGTCTGTTTATTCTGAATGTTAGATATTGAACATCGTATAGAGCAGATAGATAGATATAATATATATAGATAGAGAGATATATATATATATTATAATATATGATAGATATATATATATATATATATAGATATATATATATAATATATATATAATCTTTAATTAATATTTAATACGTTTAATCTTTGCACAGAATACCACCTCACTGCACCATAATCCTTTTAGGCCTTG
This sequence comes from Betta splendens, assembly GCF_900634795.4. Lineage (NCBI taxonomy): Eukaryota > Metazoa > Chordata > Actinopteri > Anabantiformes > Osphronemidae > Betta > Betta splendens. The sequence goes on from NC_040895.2 coordinate 13,936,396, forward strand.
TGATCCCAATCACATTCTAACACTGCAGACAGTCATTCAGAAGGCCCAGGATCTGAATGGTATTTTGGGGTCAAAACCATGATATCAGCCATTTGCCTTGTGCCATTAATGGCCTATTTAGCGTCTTGCCGACGGCAGTAAAGGGATAGCTGGGCTTTTATACTTTCTGACTGGATATATTAGTAGGTAATGTCCTTAAAGAGGATTAGTGGATGGAAAGAGGAAAAGAGAAAGAGAGGGAGAGTGGCTAAAAGTGCCGTAGGGATGGCATTGCAGTAAATAGGCAGGTGATAGCAGAGAGGACAGGAGAGCTTATGCTGCTTTGTGCTGCCTCTGGCTATGAGCAGGGGTTAGCAGCCAGTTTGGATTAGCTGGTATTCTGAAGCATGTCCAGCCATAGCTGTTTAACTGTGTGCATACCCAAATTTATGTGACTGAATAAGACTGAAAGTACTACAGCATATCGACAATGAATAGATAATGAGGAATTAATGTTCCCTAAGCTAATATAATCATTGGAGGATACTTAAAATCAGCATTTATGTCCCACTGGTTGTTGACTGTTCTGTATGATCCCATGTAATCAGTCAGTCAGTTAAGAATGTGCCATGTGTAGAGGTCAAGAATGCCAGCAAATCACCCTGTCCTCTGTGTTTGGCAGTTAACCTGGCTGCTATTCACAAACAAACTTAAACAGTCATAGCAGCCCTCAAAGGTCATCTTAAAGGAGGGAATGCACAAGTACTTATGACGCAGGTACCTGAGAAGCAGACACAGTATAAGTATGCTCTGTAATATAGGCTCAGTTAAACACCTTCTATTATTTTCTTGTATATTTAACTTTTTTTACACCTTTGATCAAGGTGTGGATGAACTTTCTACCCATCATGTTATCTGTACTGTGTGTTTTTTGCCTTTGTCCCCAACCATATAAATCCCTCAGCAGCATTATTTACTACAATCGCATTCTTTCTCAAACAGTGACTAAACTGTTTTCTTGCACCTATTTTGTAAATTAAGCTGTAGTTTTGAAAAAGGTTAACTAATCAAAATTCACACCTTGTAGCTCATTTGTAAAAGTTTTTTAAAGGTAAAGTTTTAGAGTGTTTCTCTACATATTCAGGTTTTACAGATAAATGCATGGTAAACCTTTACTTGCCAAAGTATATATTGCATGGGCACTTCTGCTCAGCAGAACCTGCTTCACCTCCCCTCTGCTGTTCTGTCATATGACTCATGCCTATACCTGAGGCCTTGGCTCAGACTAGCTAAGCTGTTGATGCTTTTGGCGATTTGATCATGCATAGATGACACTGAGTCAGAATGGGTCACTGCAGAATCTGCTTTAGCCACAGTCTGCTGGAAAGAAGTCAAGTGGGGGGCAAGCACCTGGGCTAGCTGACCTTTCCTTGAGAAAGAAACCCGAGAAGGAGGGGAGGCTGCAGAGATCTGGGTAGTCTGGAGTCAGTTTCCTGATTTCAACATTTAATACCAAGTATCAAAGCCTGCCATAAAAACGTCAATGTGTCATCCTTAACCCACGTATCCACCTTACCATCTACTTTATGGTGGTCACTCAAGTTTCAAAATCAAGAAAAAGTGTTAGATTGTACTTTGTGCTGGGGAGTTAAACACAGAATGGTATCTGTGCCAAGACATCCCTTTAACTGTCTCTGCTCTCTCTGATATGAAAGGAGCTTTGTGTTTCTTCATGCTCCATGGCCAATTGACTTCTTTCCCATTAATGAAATGCACTGTTTACCTAATCTTTCATACCATTTCAAAACCATTAAAACCAAGAGGCTTATCCTAGTATTTCTGATGCTGGTGTTCTTTACCACGCTTTACTTCACTGCCCTAACAACACTCTCGTTCTTTGCTTTTCCTCCTCTCTCCTAGTAGTGTTTCTCCCTCCGAATCACTGTCTCTTTTGACTTTCTTGACTTGCTTTCTCCTCAAGGTTTTCGTCCTTCATTATCTAAATTCTTAAAAGTGCAACGTCTCCATCTCACAACTGGACAACCTACCCCACACTCTGATAAATAAAGTATTATTGCCCGATTAAACCAGATAAGCAGATGAAAGGAGAGTCAATCTGAAATTGGGTTTAAGGCTTGCACTTATCTGAATTCTTGACTGCTTTCATAGTGTATACTTTTGTGTCTTTGAGCAGGAAGTTGGTGTGGGTTAGAGGGGCCACATTTCGGAGAGTGTATCTTAGAGCTAAAAGAGGAAATTGTGAATTGAATTGCACTTAAAACCCCTCTTTGTAAAACTAGACGAAGCTCAAAGCAAAGTCACATGCCAGAGCAGTTGGCCAGGATCTGCAGGTAGCTTATAGTCAAACTACACTGCAGCTTGTTATACCCGGAGGCTCTGTTGGTTGTAATTGTGCTTACTTCATTCTATAGAGATCACAAACAAGTTTCATTTGCACAAGTCAGAAGGTTTATTAAAATCGTATTCAAATGAGTCAAATTGTGCTTGTAACTGCAAAAAGCTATTTGAAAACTGTTCAGATAACTCTAGCTTAACATAGAGTCTCTTACCTTCATTTAGTAGTTATAGAGTATGCATGTAGTTACATATCTATAATACCTAATATTTTCTCTAATTTTTGTTGTTGTTTATATATGTGCCAAAACATGTATATAGGTGATGTAAAAGACATTTGTAATTATGATTTATTTTACTTAATCAAATACAAAACTCCATTTCATCACTGTGTGGATGAACCAGTGCAAGCTGAGCAGCAGCGTGCACGCACACAGTGAGAGTGTGTTAGTGATGTTTGATTGACTGGCTGTCGATGATGCTGAGGGTTAATCTGTATTTAGTTGGTCATCCGGATGCCTTAGAGGCCATCTTATTAAAGGAAATGAGACGTTGTGAGGCCTTTTTCAACAGACAGTTACTGAGCTCAGCATGCATTCCTGTGTCCCTGCATAGGGGAAAGGAACAGTGCTGTCCACAGTAGATCCTGAAAGAACAAGCTGAACAAAAAGGTCCCTTGTCCTGGTACACAAGTTAGCGAGGGACATGCCAGTGTGTCAATCTGATGTAATTTTGAAAGTTTATCTCTTAACAGAACATGACCACCGTAGACTGGCTGAGGTTCTGAGCTATTTGGATCAAGATAGTTAAAGAATCTACTACCGTAATGCTTTAAAAGATTGCCCAACCCCGAAGTTACAGGGCAGAGTTGGAAAAATAGGGACCTGTTGAAATAGATTAATAATGCCTATTTGGGTCAGTTTTTGGCTTGCCAAGGAGTTGACTGTACGTTTTAGATGAAAGGGTTTAATTGGAAATGATAACTTGCTGACAGAGGGGGTCTGTCAGTCCACAAGCCTTGGCTGTCTGTCTGCCAGTACTGCAACAATATCCACAGGGAGATTGGCAGATAGAAGCTGCTGTCAACGGCCTCAAGCTCCACGTTGTTCCAGCATAAGCTCTGCACTTGTGTTCTCCTGTTTGGGTGTGCTAGGCTTTGCAATTAAGTTTTGCACTAACAACAAGCAAGGGCTGCATGGACACGAAAGCAATGTTTTTATCATTTACAAAGAAGGATGGAGATAAAGACTCGGGGGGAAGGATCACCATGGAAAGCAGCACTCAAGTGCTTTCAGACCATCAGAGCAGTTCAGCAAGATCCGGGACATCAAAGTCACTTAAATATTTTTCATTCTTGGGGCCACAGAATGCAGGAGATGATCTGGCAGACACACAATAGGCCCACAGTTTCCTCTTGGCCCCTGTAGCAGTGTTGACATGAGTAGAAATTAAGTTATCACCCCTTTTTAAAGTCCAGACGGCTGTCAGACAAGGCCCAGTGGCACGGGGTAGAGTCCCTGGTAGGAGTGAGCTGCTCTATATGAAAAGGTCTGCTTCACATCTACCTTTCCACAAGTATTGCATTATGTGTCATACATGCTTCTTCTACTTCTAATTACACCTGGTTTCTTCTGGTCTTGTTTCATGATGTGCAAATGTCTAACGTGTGCATTACCTGGGCTCAGCTTCCAAGTGCCCTGTTTAACATCAGGAAAACCCACCCTGATGTCTCATCATTCAAGTTATCACATTACTGGGTCCTTCAGATCCAGATGTGCCCTGTCTCGAGCTTACTATCCTACTTCCCCTGTCTTTTGTTGTCTTATCTCAGTTTGTGTTTTAATTGTTATGAATTTTTTCAAACCGCTGTTTATAAATATTTGAAGTATTAATTTAATCGGATCACTGAAATGCATATATATCATCATTGTTGTTTGTATATATTGTTTTAATTTTCTTTAATTTCTCATCTTTAAGGCAGAAGGTTTTAATATTTGGGGACTGCAGATAAAATAAAGTTAGATCAGTGAACCACGAGACTGACTTGGTGAACTAGAACATTTATTTCAATCAACTTTACAAAGGGAATCACACTACAGTAACTCTTTCTTGTCTGTGTTGTAGGTCACAAGTCAAAGGCATTTCCCCACTTGGAGTCATCCCCATAGAAACACAAGGTTTTTGCGATACAAGGTGAGTTGTTTGCCACCAGAGAGCCACCATTTAATTACAACACACAGGAAATTATCCCTAGAATGGACCCAATGCTGATAAGACGTCCCAGCCCTCTGGATGACTGCTCTAGAAACCTGAGAGAACTTATCACCAAAGCGGCGGGTAGAAGCCCACGACTGGGCGCCTGACAATCTGATTGGTCTGTCATCCCCAGGTCATAATTAATATTTATCAAATTAATAACTGAAAAGAAAATCTCACCGTCATTGGCACTATTGTAAAAAGAGGCTTGCCCTGGCCCCATAGGTGAACAGTGGCCAAATTCATGTGGCGGTCGGTTTCCCTTGTGGCTAATAAGACTGCTGTCAGTATAATGGGGCAGAGGGGGGTAAAGTGATCTGCCTCTTTTGGAAGCTATGACAGATTAATTGCCTCCCCTCTGCACAGACTGAAACAGAATTTAGGGGAAGAAAAGAAATATGTTACTGTCTGCTGACAACCATAACCCTAGTCTTTGCATATGAATGCTCATTTTTGTATAGGCGATAAAGCAAAACATATATCGGATATCACAACACACCAAGTGCTCTGTTCAATATTAAAAATTTGAAATTTACATCAATATCTATCATTTATACAAAATGCTGTTCTCCTCAGAAAACCTGTTCATAAAAAACAAAGGAATCTTGTTGCCACGTTGTGCCTTTTATATTTACTGTATAGTAATTACTGCAAACTATAGATAATGAAGTTTTATATATGGGTAGTAGGCTTTTTTATACACTGTCGTTGTGGTTTATTTTCATTTTATCTTTTCAGCACATTTCCATATGATAGCAATGTGTCAAAGCATGATAGCCTTAATATTCCACAGAGCTTGAGATCATTTGTTTTCTTTGGAACACATTTTATCAGATAAAAGAATATTCAAATTGCATAATTATAAAATAAAAGTTAAAATGCCACTGTCAACTGTGCTTAATGTGCAATGTTCAAAAATGACAGCGCACAACTCCTTTGTGTGTTTTCTCCACAGCTATAGTAAATTATTAGGCAAGTGCCAACAGAGTTACACTGCAAAATTTGAAAAGTGTGCTGCTTCTCCTGTTCAGGGATTCTGTTTTCCAGTAACCACTGATATATATGTCATATATTTGCAGGTTACAGTACGTCTGTATTCCCAATCCAACCCCTTTAATATCGCCTACGCTTTGTTCCAGAATATATCCTATGTAGATTCCCCACGGGGCTGCGTATTAATTCTGACCCCAGACCACTGCCGTATCCTCGCTTGTGCAGGTGGAAAGCCACAGTGGGGATACTTTTATCGGGCATTCCAAAGGTACAAAACAGGAAGGAGGGGAAGCCGAATTGTAAAGGTAACACAATCAGCCGCTAAAGTAGTCACAGGAGTATCAGTTTCTTTAAGCTGTGCTGAGCACGGCACAAGATTAAGATGTGGATTACTGGACATTTGCTTCATGTCACACAGAGCCATGTGGTTGCTTCTATAAAGCCATAAAACCTGATGATATTACAATGCAGTCCCATAATTTAAATAAATTTAAAATGGATATACTGATTTTAATTTTGTTCAGAAACCAGCATATGCCTCGATAGGTGTGTGATCAAGCAATCTGCTAAATCACTTTTGGGATTTTAGAAATAGTGTGCTCTCTAGTATTTCCCTGTAGACTGGAAGCTTATCCTGTGGGCTAGACTTCACCTTTGACTCTTGTACTTGACCCCGTACCTTGGGAATGAGATTGTGGAAGTCAGACATGTTCAGACCCTGTTGCACATTTTCGCTTGACCAACCTCAAGTTGATCCGGTAGACCCAGATAGAGTAATAGAATAGAAGTGTGTGCACATGTGTATAACAGAGACAGAATTGTTATAGTTCACTAGTGACACTCTTGCAGTACATATAAAACAATGCACTGACACCTAACAGAACATGTATATAAACACATCTCATATAGGATGTCTCTGAAAACAGCTATGCAATATAATGAAATCAAACAGCTGGCTGCCACTCAATAAACGGTGTGCAAGTTAAACCAGTCATGTGTCAGATGTCAATCACCTTTTGTTCAGTGTTCTCAAAGGTTCAGTCGACTCTTCTACTGACCCTACTCTGTAAGTGAGTGGGTAGCACAGGTGTACGCTGGCGCACAGTTACATAGACCCCCCCACCCCCTTGTCCTTGTGCATTGTGTCCACTTCAGATCCATGTTCCCTAGGGGTAACAGTATGTGTGTTTCCAGCTTTCAAAAAGGCATTTGAGATCTTGCCCACTGCCCACCTGTCCTAGTCCCTGTAACAAACAAATGTACATTTCTCCATCCTGGGGGAAATAAAGGTGAAGACACAGAGTGGGCAAAAGTAGTAAGTGTAGGGAGGGGTCAGGACACCCCCCTTCCACATTCCCGACTCACCAACCCACCCTCCAGACTCTCTTTCAGGTCCTCGGTGTAGAGAGGGGCTGGCTGGCTGTCCCAAAGAGTTTCGCTTCTGTGAGCATGCACAAGATGTCTATTCATGCGCCGTGGTCCTGCAGCTTCGCTGCTCTCTCCCTCCCTTCCCTTCAGTTCCAGCTGAGGCAATTCAACTCGGGCCAGAAGCAGGGACACCTTTAATCTAACATAATGTAGCAAGCACCTGAACTACTTAACCGCTGTGCTTGTTCAAGGGGGTGGGCACCGAGGCTAAGGTAACTGGCGTGTAACAAAAAGCCCGAACTTTATCCCTGGCCAGGATGAGTACATTTCCTTTCTGTGTGTTCCCAACAAAGGCCAGCAGGCACAAATGGTCTGCTATCTGTGTCACCGGGAAGTGGAGAGCAATTTGTTTCTATTAAACAGGACTGTCCTCATCTTCCCCGACCAACTGCCCTCCCTCCTCATCCATACTGATTTAGGTGCCTTTTGTGCTGCAGGTACAACGCTGCCTGTGAATTGTCGCATTGGAGTTCACCTTGACCAGGTGTGGACTGTATGTTGGCTCTACAGTGGGGGTGGGCTGAAAAGAGGAAGCCCATTGCCCACTGCTCTGTGGTTCAGGTTTGTGGTTAGGTACAAGTATTTATCTAGAGCACACTGGGCTTCAGGTAAAACGAACAGTAAGGGTCGTATGACTTCGGCATTCGGGGAAAGTTTGTACAGCTGCGCCTGCTGTTGACCCGTTCTTTACAGTTCATGGCTTCAGGTTTAAATGGTGGACAGCAATTCAACCCTTGTGCACGCTCGCACATACACTCAATAGCATGACCTATTCCTTTGCTTCCTTACTACATCATATCAGTGGCAGCTTGACCTCTCTGATTTATCCAGATTCCTGTAGAGGGCAGAAATACAACAGTGAGCCGCTGTATTTCACTGGCATTGGGTCCAATACCACACAGACCCATTCCCCTCTTTGACGGAGCCAAGATGGCTGCTTTCACAAGAGGTTGTTTCTCTTTTTTTATTTAAACCTCAGCCCAGTCATTTAGTCTTAGCTCCAGATAGAAAATCTTTTTTATGATTTTTATATCTGATATGATACCACATATAAATCCTCAAGAAACCTGTTGTTTTTGTGTCAGTGTATAAGCTGCTTATGGAAAAATAGTGCATAGTTATGTGCATGTACTGTACATAGGAAACTGCATGTTAAACACCCATCGGGTTTGTTGCTAATTATTCCTTGTACTGTATTTGCTCTTTATATAGTTACTATATTCTGTAAACTAAATTCTATATTGCTCTGACAGTCATTTAAATTGTTTATAATTTTGGTCATTTTGATAATTTAGAAATTGGTCTGTAAAAAATCTAAATTATAATCTTCCATTTAATTATGAATTGGACACATATGGTTTAATTCATTTAGTTAATGAGGACCTCCTAAATGGTTAAGGCAGGACACCCCCTTCTCTGTCTTTTGATTTCTTTACATTTTCCTCCCTCACCTTCTTTTGTGCTCCGCACCCTTTCTCCACATTGACGCCCTGGGACCCCATCTGGCCCCTTTGGAGGCGTGAAATGCACAGTAATTATTAGTAATCATCACACACCATCAGAAACGGATCCTAGTGCTGTAATTACATGATAAATGTCTGCCTAACACATGCCCTCTATTTAGCAGCCCCCTGGAGACCATGGATAATAGACAGCTAACAGGGATCCACAGAATGGGCCTTTCAGCTCTGGCCGGGGCTCATTGTCTACGCACCAATACACCCTCGCCTCCCGTTTGGCAACAATGCAGACCCCGATCAATCCCCTGCACTGCACCCCTACCAGCCTACTGACCCCTCCCCATACACAAACATCCCTTGTCACTGCTAAGTACACAGCAATGTCAGTCATTGGCATTGCACTGCATTGCTAATGGCTGACACACAATTTCACAGGAGAGGAAAGAGTTTTGTTTAGCCAATTTTATCAGGTAATGTCGACTTGGTTTAATGCTGTTGCAGCTGACCCCTGAGCAGGACGTGATAATTGGCACTATCATCACCGTCCTGTGTTTTTTTTGTTGCTTTTTCACGTATCGTTCTGGTGAGAATAGAGTTGACATCTTATTTTTTGTAATTGTGTCCTTCTGTCACCTACCTAAGTATTTTTAGTCTGCAGATTGAGGGGGAGGAGTGAGACATGCTTTGTCTGCATCATTTGTTGGCATGCCATTGATTGCAGAGCTATGTGTACTATTTTTTTTATATATATATATATTTCTGTAGGATTACAGTATATGAACAGTATGCAAAATTTTAAGTACATAATTTCAAGTTATATTGAATTTTTTTATTGTTTAGGTCTGTGTAGCCACCTCAAGTCAAAACATGCAATGTCACTCGCAGTTTGAAAACAGCAGTCAGAGGTGATGGTGACAGTTGAGAGGGAGTGGAATTGTCACTTCAAGCCAGCAAGGCTAAGTGTGACTCTGTTTTGTAAGCTTTTTTTAATGCAAATCTTATAGAGGTGTGTAAATAGACACATGCACAGTTACTTTTACACAGCTCTTTCAAAGTTGAGTTTTTCACTGGCGGCGCCTTCTTGTGGAACAACGGTGATAGAGGCCATCGCCATTTGAATCTACAAATGGAATGATCAGATATGCATGCAAAGAAGTAAGCTCTTATCTGAATACATGAGGTGAAATGAGGAATTGTGTTGTGAACAACAAGGGGAATTTGCCTGATATTTGCCTAGCTGGCTCTAAACAACCGTTGAGTCTTTGGGCAAATTTTATATATTAGCCAGACAAGGCCACAAGGATCTCGGCTGTTAAACAAATTTTATATATGCAGTACTGTTTTACTCCGTCACCACAGTACCAGTAATTACTGTGAACTGTAACATACAGTACTTTGTGTGTTTCTAGTTTTACCAGATTTACGGTCTGAAGCGTGTTTGTTGGTATGGAAAGCAGCAATTCAGCCAATTACCGGATGTGACTGTTGTGATGAGGAAAGTGTTGTATTTTAATTTGAAAAGGGCAGTTTGAGTTTTGAAGAACAGCAGCCATCGGCCTCTGAAGAGAAGCCCAAGCTTTACTCTTGACACTAGAATTATACCAATAGAGGAATTTTGGCAGTTCTTTATTTTACCTCCAGATGGCAACAATTTTCCTTGTCTGTATTTTGTTTTAAGAGAAGTTTAGTGATACAAGTACAGTACAGCTATAAGGAAAATAAGATGTGTCACAGTTTGATTGTATAACACACACAAAAGGACTGAGTCAAACCTCTTTTAAGCTGCTAATATTTATTTTGTAAATAGTTTCTTATTAGAGTTATTTTACACTGTTTCCATGCAAACCACATGCCCTTTAAAAATGGTTAATACAACAGCTCGGCTTTACCACAAAACCATAAGCAGACATGGGATGAAAAGCAGTGCAATCTCAAACAGAATCTGACAATAACAGACATATCAGCTATCTCCTAATTGATACAGCTAGGCGGCCAGTCAGTCGCTTAATGAATTGCTAATAGCCCTCAGCATGCAATGAGTGACAGGGGCCAAGCATTCCACCTGGTGGATGCTGCCTGGGGACGGCAGTGGATGGGGATACTTCTCATTAATGGAGGCAGGATGCCTGGTGATTATTCAGTCTTGTGTGGAGAGGCCTCTTACACATAGAGGCCATGCTCTCCCTCAGCTAGCCCCCTTACTGTCCAAAATCCATAAGTCATGGAGTCACTGATAATGAAGACTTGATCAAAGGGATGTAGCATTCCACTGGGCCAGGCTAAGCAACCCAACAGGGAGAGGGAGTGGGAGAGGACTGAAAGGAAGTCAAAGAAGAAATACAAAAGGAGATGGGTGCTGTAAACCATTCTGTATATGAATGGTGCAATTTAAATATTTACACCTGTTGGCAAAAGGAAATATTAATTAGGAATTTTAATCATAAATAAAAAAAAATCAACTGTTTTGGACTGTTTAAAAAGAAATTTGCATTGTGGGGGGAAAATAGAGGTACATGTGTATTTGCTACAAGCTGCAGTGTTGTTCATCTTAATGCGCATAACTGCTACCCCTCCAGCTGACCCATAATTTGGTACTAATAACTGCTGTGGGCGGAGTGATTATAGCGCTTCATTAGTGCCAGCGGCATTTACTAGTGCTGTCCCAACTAAAGGGCCCTTGCTGTAATTGTTAGCTATTATAAATATAGTACGTTGAAAGTATAGGAGGCCACTGATGCCTCTTTGTTAACTGCTGTTGATTGAGCAATTAAACTTTGGCAACTTAATTACCTCTCCACAACAACATGGCTATAAGGCATTAAGACTGGCATTACTGTAAACATTGCTGTCAGAGAGCGACGGCCTTGAACTGGATAATATATGAGGGTGTTTATTGCCAGCTGCTAGTTGAGGTAAACAAGGCGTATAATGTCCAGTTAAAACTAATATCATATGGTTATTTTTAACTTTATTTGTTAGCTTTTAATCATGTAAAAATGTACTGATTACGTAAACGTGAATATATGCTTTGTAGAGAGAGATTTGGGACGCTTATTAGCACAATATTTATTTATACCAGTTCACCTTCCTATTAATTAACCTCATACTTAATGTCACTTACTGTAGAATGCACAGATAGAAAAATCAGACCCCACAAGTGCTGCTTTAGCCAGTTCTGAGCATAGAAAGGCTAACAGATGGAGCAAAACAAAAAACACCAGAAAAAAAACCAACATCCATTTGTCAGCCCAAGTAGGAATCACACTATGCAAGCTCCTCATTAAGTGGCATTAAAACTGTGAAGGTCTATAATTATCGAATAAATCCTTTCCCACATGAATGAATTCATCTGCGTGCCATAATTCTTCTCCACACAGAGCAGCTCTGGAGGTGAATGAGTCTTTTGTGCGCCACTGTGGGAAGGCTTTTGTGAAATTACACTACTGCATAATGATGCTAATCATAAATTAGCATTTCAAGATGGAACAGCATGGTTGCATGACTGTGTATGTGTTCCTGTATACAAATCTGGCAGCGAAATTTTAATCAATCTGTTTTTAATTTTCATTACTACTCACTCAATTTCCGCATATCCCAAATTTTATTTATCGGGACACTTTATCACTGTCACAATGAGTCGATATGTTCTCTAGTATAAATGTATGTTATCACTAAAATCTTATAATCGTGTAATGTAAACCTTAAAATCATGTACTTATTTTAGTCTGCAGGGAGAGACAGAAGTAGACCGACTGCTTGAATGTGAGTTTGTTCTTTCATCTCTTCTTTTCTACCATTTTTAATATTTTCTCATTCTAGAACTTTTTTTTTTTAAAACAGCAGAACAAATAGAAGCCCAGACATCCGCTACAACACAGACAAATGTAAAATCAACACAAAACATAGGCGTTGTACACACTAATAGAAGCCACATGATGGAGATATTAGATTCAAGTTTCTATTCAGTGTCTGAGAGTAGCAGGTGTGTGTTTCATTACCCACCAAAGCAAACACAAGTCCAGTGCGGGCTTCTTAATGTAGGGGCTTGACCCACTAATGAAAGCAGACAAAGACACCGATCTAGAGGCAGCGCCCACTCTGTGTCCACTTAGCACCAACCTGGAACCTTTGCCAATTAGGACCTGCTTGTTTGATGTGGCAATTAACAAGGAGGAGTTCTGTCATTAATCCCAATGTGGTTTTGACTCGACTCCGTATTAAGATGTGCGTCTTTGTTACAAACATGTAGATAGTGTGTTTAATAAACAAGAAGAAGAGAACAAACAAGAACTAGTTATTTTTGTACATAAATCTGTAAAAAGGCCTTCTGGTTTCTTTAGAAGGTCAACGACAAATAGAAGTCCAGGTGGTTACAGTTTTGCAATTTACTCCAACAATGACTATAAATTTATGACAGGGTTATACAGAACCTATTTGCAAAAATGATGTGACCTCAGAATAAATAATGCATGCAAATTCTAACTGATTCATCGTGTGACAAAACAAAAGGATAATGAAGACGTGCAGTTTCATTTCATTAGAATTCATCTAACCATAGCGTTTCCCTGGGAGTCGTCAGACACATTGTCGTACATTTACAGTAAATCATTGGTTTGCCTTTGTTGCTTTTCCAGCCCTCAATGCAGATCAGGGTGACCACCATGCTTTGCATCTTTCTTAGCTCTGCCAAACAAATGGGAGTTTGTATATGCAAAGCACATGGCTTTTTAAAGCTAAAAACATCAGGCATGTTCCTCAACACCTTCACGCTTACAATGTTAACTAATCTCACAAAGAGCTGGAGTCCTTGTTTTGTCCAATTAATTTAGTGCCTTTTTAAAGCTTTGTACATCTTTTGGGGAAAAAAATCATAAAGGTTGCTCAGTTTAGACGCTTTCAGCCCTAATCCAGGTGTTTAACAGGCACTCCAGCATCTGTAAAACCTGGGGATGCTGCAGCATTGTTTAAAATCCAAGCACGTGTAACAAAAGGCAAAGTAAGCTGTGAAGTGCGACAGCTGACGCTGCTGCAAACATGCATATTGAATCTATCTTGCACTAACTAAAAGGTTCCAGTGGAGGCTGCGGCTGTGGCAGGGACTGTGCACTAGGTGGTGCCCCATCTCTTCACCACGACATAACCATGTTGTAGTGCTCTGTTAAGCTGTACACTAAATCTGTAATGACAGCTTTGTCATGGTGGTGAGTGGTGAATCTTCACTCTCATGAGTGAAACAATATCCAACAGTGTTTGACAGCCTATTATTTCCTATTTCTCAGTCATAATCAATGGGTCATTGAAGTTCTAATGTAAGAACAAAGGTAACCTACGTTACCTTAGCACATGTGTTCCACATATATAAACATAAACACTTTGAATGCTCCTTTGTCGCCCTCCTTACCTTCAATAACTCATAATGCAAAAGCCACTGCTGGTTGATTAAAAGGGATTCAGGTGATGAAGGCTTGAGTCTTTGCGCTGACGACCTATAGTTTCAGTCCGGCCCAAGGCAGCAGCTGGAAGCATAATTAAACGGGCTGATTTATACATCATTAGGGCCTCTATAAGTCACCCCTTTTGAAAAGAGCAGTTAAGCTACTTATACTTTTCACAAAACAGCAGCAATTCTGTATAAAATGAATGTATGTCGTTCCTCTGAAAGCATATGGTATATTTCTCACCTATTAATAATTCAAGTTGAATGAACAAAAATTAGTTGGCTCGGTTACCGCCACGTTTGTCCCACATTAATTTCACAGACATTTTGTAAATGGGGCTATTACGCTAAAAACAAAGCCGAGTGAATGACCACAGTTTGCCATACTTAGGAAAAGAGAGGGCCTCATTCGTACACCTGTCATTTTCAAACAAGGCACCATTATGGCTTTCAGAGAGGCGATATCGCACATTTCACATTGTAGCTGCGTCTCTACTGTGGAAAAGCAGTAATCTTGAAATTGTTACCTGAGAGAAAGCCATTTGTAATCTGGAAATTCAGACATTTTGCAATATACTTCTAAGTCGTTAGTTGTAGTTTTATATGAAAGAAGTAAATAATCAGCATTTTTACTGAGGCAGTTTTAAGTCTGTGTGTACTTTACTCGTCATGTTTTTTAATTTGTGCACAATGAATTTCTCTTCAAACTAATAACTAATATACTTTTCCAGTATAACCAATGAGTCCCATTATATGTGGAACTGTAGTAGACACAAATGAGCAGGTGTTCTTTTACATATATCAGAGCATATACATTTTTACAGCCCTTGACACCTTGAGTACACCCTGATTCTGAGATAGACATGCACACATACACAGGCACCATCAGAAGGAGCAGCTCAATGGGGCTGAGCACATTGTTGCTTTAACCTTCTGTGCCAGTTATCCTTCTCTGAGTCCTAGGCCTTGGCAGCTAGCTCTATTGGCTTTTTGTCATAGAGCCTCGGGTTGTACGGCAGCGTAGGGTGTATACAAAGGGTGGGGATCAGGAGTGAACAAAACGGCATGAGAAAAGTCTTTTCTTTTACATTATTTCTGAAGTGAACTAGCCTTTAGTCGTGGTTTGTAGAGGCAGTGTCATCTTGGAGTAATTATGCTCAGGAGATCATTAGGTCCTGAAGAGGAAGCTCACGACACTGCACCCACAACCTATCAGCTGTGTCACCACCCCCACCCCCTCACCTGACCCCTCCACTCACCAAGACTGGATGGTGAGTAAATGGCCTGACCCTGCCAGCCCCTTTGCCGGTATCTATATACTGTAGGTGCTTGATGGTGAGGTGGATGAAGGGATGCAGCAGACTTCCTTTATCATCTCCAGAATAGCCTACCGTGCAAAATAGGTGCAGAAGTGGCTGCACACATTTCCTTTTGTTCCCTTTCATCTGCACTTGGTGACCTTCCACACCTTGCGGTTGGAGAGAGGTTTGTGTTCAGGGTGAATGTTCCCTCGCCATGTCAAGTGAGCTAACACCGATGGGTAATTCAGCGCTCACCTGTGTTTGTGTCATTATCATATTTTATGTGATGAATTCACATCTCGGTGGACCCATTAGTGTCAGGAAGAAACCAGTCATTGAGAGGTCACATCTCAAATGGTTTTCGGTCTTAAATAAAGGGCCAGTGACAAGTGAGGAACTGAGATTTGTACTTGCTGATACATTTACAAACCTGGCTCTTCCTCCCTTGCTACCTCTTCCTCCTTCGCTTGAATGTCACCACTCTGTGGGAGGATTTAACATTGCTTTTAACCCTCACCGTCTCATAATTACCTTGACATTTACCCTGCATTCAATCAAGTTTTTAACAGCAGATTTATCGCAATGACTTTTTGTATTGCAGAAGGCAGCAGTAATTATGCAGCTTATTAGGAGTCTTTCTGGTAATGCAGCTTTACATCAATAATGTTCTGTAGACTCTGTTTTCCTGTATGGAAGAGCAGTGTCAGCTGACTCAAGACAGAGTGACACAGGAAAGGACAGAAATACTATTAGATGAAGTATCAGATGACTCTGGATATGAGGAGTAGAACAGGGTAGCACTGCCTCTCCTTTCTTTATTGCTCAGGTTATTATCACAACTGCTGGGGAATTGTCGAGACGGGAAGATAGGAGTGGCAACGATCCATCCGGGACTCGTTCATCACCACGCACCGCAGCCCCCCGAATAGAATTACATCTGCATCTGAATTAGTAACATTATTCGCCAATTTGGCTCAGAGTGAACATTGTTCCATTGAAGGTGGAATTAAATTAGAAAATGAGTGAGTCTTTAATTTTCAGATTATAAATCAGGGAATATAATTCACCTTCTTGTACCTTAAGGGCAATCACATTATCCTAAGCGACATTTTATCCTCCGCCCCGGCAAGTGATCTCGTCACGACACACAGTCACACACCAATCATGCTTTCTGAGGGAAGCAGGAAATACATCTTGTCCTCCACATTTAGACATAAAGTATGAGTGTCTACTTTTGCATGAGGGCTTATTTTACATCAAATTTGCTTCTGAATTCAAACACTGCAGAGAATTACTTGATTCAAGTTTTATATCTTCTCTCTGTCGAGACAGAGACCTGCAGAGGAACACTGGCTTTTACTTTCTTTTTCAAACAACTATAAATGTGACTGGGTTGATTTTCACAAATGTAAAACACACATAGGAAATTGTTTCTTGAGGTGAGGTGTTGACCCTAGTGTAATAGATTTGGCGCAGCTGCAATACACCACTGTGCTCTCTGTGCTAGTAGTCTGTCATTTATGGTACAAGCTTTTGAAGGTATAGCTAAGAAAAATTGTTGCTGCAGTAGAAAGTGAGCTTTACCTCTTGGTTAAAATATTTTGTAACATTACAGTGAAAATGCTGCTTGTTTGTTAGGGATAATTCAGCAATTTGTAGCAACACATAGCATGGTCAAATTAGAAAAAATGGATTGACCTTTTACTGCCAGTCATTGCTATACTGTGGCCCCAAACTCTCTGCCTGTTCATTTCATTCTGGCCAATGCCCAGACCTCATTAAAAATGAATGCACTCCTTAAACCCCAACACTAGGCCTTTTCCATTAGGGAGAGAGATATGAGGGTGATAAACATTATTTGTGATCGGATATGAATCGTGCGAGGATTGGCTGCAATATTGGAAGCCGCATTGAAAAGTGATTGTGCTTGAATTCCCCCATGCAGTTTCATGCCATATCACAGCTCTTGTAATTTGATTCCCATTCATTTTGGCCATTGTTTGTATTATATTGAAAGCCCTATCAAGCTGATCTAGACCAACCAATTTGGATTTTTGTTATTCTCTCCACTTGGTTGATTTTAAGCTGATCAGGATATTTGCCTGGCACAGTCCTGGGCATTCTGAATGGCCTTATCTTGCATTTAATTACCAGGCTGCTTTTGTTAAGGCAAAATTCATCTATTTTGGTGTGTAGTGGTGAGACGTGTTTCTTCCATATGCATAAAAGTGAATGGGGAATAAAGAGAAAGAGATTAACCACATGTGGTTGTCTTCCCCTTCTGTCTTTACCTATGATGTCACAGCCTCTTTGATATACTGTACAGGTGTATTTTCATGGAAACCGTGTGTTGGTGGATCCCCCATAAAAGGCAATAAACCTTGTCAGGCTATTTGAGGTTCACCCCTGAGCGCTCTACTGACAACCTTCCAGACATGCATTTAATATTCCATTTATTGATTGATTTTATGGGACACAGTTAACATTATCATCAATACTGCTCTCAAGACCAAGACACCAGATCAGTCTAAAAAGAATAGTACTTGTCATGGGTTATACATTATAAACATTCTGTAGTATGAAGGGATTTTTTTCATTATGGTATACCGTCATGTGTAAGTGTGTATGATGAGAACTGTGTATACCATTGACATGGCGGTCTTTCCTTTTGCACCTTCTGAATCTACAGTATCCTGTAAGATGATGTTTCAAAAGAAGTACAGTACAAATAAACACATGCTATCCATGTGTGTTTTACAGTATCCTCCTGGTGGTTTGAGCTGTATTAGCCTGACTGTTTGACCCCAGCACAGTAGTCAACGTGCATATCTTACTTTCCTCCAGGTTCACTGACAGTCAGAACAGGATAATAATGGTCGCCCTTGGACACTCTGCACCACAGGGCAGGACTGTGATGGGCTGCAGCTCAGGAACATATTAATATTAATACGTATAAAAGCTGTCCGGCTGGCACAGAGTCATCAGCCATAGACGCAGACAAAAGGCATGAGTGCGCACATGCAGATACACACACTCTCAAACTCGTACTGTATCTGCTTGCTTGCAGACACACAAAAACAAGTAAAAGGCCCATTATGGCTGTAACTGCGTACTGTTTGCGGATGGACCGTTTCCCAAGGTCAGTTTGAAACATTTGCCAGCAGGAAACCTACACAGAGTGCCGGTTGTTCACACCATTTGGGGAAAACACACATTATGTAAATGATTCTTCTTTTGGATTGGAATGCTGCAACTAGAAACAGTGTGCTAATGGCTGTCGTGTCAGCCAAAGCTAATGGTTGTTGTGTGTCTATCCTTATGTGCGCAACATACTGAAAGTGTATGTACTTTGTACTTTGTTGTACATTTTGGTGCATATCTATCCATGATTTAGTCAGCTAGGACCACCTTATCCATGAATGCATGGAGGTGTTAAAATGTAGAAAGGAGTGAAAAAGCTTGCCACACGGAAAAGGTTCTCGGTGCTTTACATATTTCAGTTAATTCACAAAAGCCGTTTGTTAAGCATCCACTCATGTACATGAAACGCGAAGAGAAGCAATAACACAGGCTTATTCAGGGAAAAGGATGGGTTATGAAGGTACACAATGTCACCCCTGTCCCTGAACCAACAGAAGGCAGTGTTAGTAATCAAATTCTATTTGCATGCTGTTACATTAGGTGATAGTTTGGTATCAACAGCATCTACAAAGATAAAGTAATGGGCCATACAGACAGTTCATTTGGCTTAAACTGAAGGAAATGCCTGACATGGGGATTATACCTTTTCTGTGTTAGAGGCCATGACATTCAAACACAAGGGCGACAAGGAAATGAAACTGACGTCGTTTGAAAATGAAGCTACTGAGGAGTGTCCGATTTGCCGACATGTACTGTGAGCTAAAAAACATAATTTAGTGTCAGTACGCAAATAGAGAAACCTGGTTCTTGTTTTCCTCCATGATGCATGCACACCGTACGAGATGTAATCGCTGAAAAGGAAAATTAAATAGCAAATTGTATAGCTTTCTGGAAATCCTCTGCCAGTATTAAGAGTGAACGGGCATAACGTACGTTCGTACTGTTATGTATGTATGTACTGTATGTGTGTGCTAGTCCACACTAATAAAATTGAATATATACAATTCCATTGAAAAGTGATGTTGCAAAATGGATTAGCTACAAGGGCCTTTTGAATTCAACTCACACCTGGGTGTTCTTGTGTCCAACTGGGCATTTCTGAATTCTTGTGAACAGCATGGGGTCGTCCGCAAAGAATAAACACTATTATTATCTTGACACCTTGCTTTAAGGAAGCACAATATATGAAGAAGCCCAC